>NW_007016248.1:248992-279239 GCF_000164805.1 Carlito syrichta
ATATAAATCAGCAAATAGAGAGAGGAATACACTTTTTATTCATTAGCTTACATTCTATTAAATGTCAGATAACAACTACGTATAGAAGAAATGACACATTTGAAAGCCACCATTTTGGCCTCCATTATATAAAAAATAATTGATTTGGGCAAGAATCATGAATGGAACTAAACTTATTGAAAGTTTGTTGGGTAATCAGATACTTAGTCTTACAGAATCTTCTAATTTATTAATCAGAAAGTTATAAGAGCTACCTTTAGAAAGTGGAGAAACTTGGCAAACACAACCTTAACTAAGTGATTAAAGTTAATATCACTAAAAACAGGACCAAATGAACTCATGGGCCTCTTGATGAAAGACACAGATCACTTATGTCATATTCCTGCAGAAAATGCATAACCTGAAACCAATCAAGGGGAAACAATCCAACAGAGGCAAATGGAGGGACATTCAACAACACAATTAGACCATACTCTCCTGGGCACTCTGTTTCCTTCTCATCTCTCCCATTCAATAAATCATCTCGTCCTGCTGATTTCACCTCCTAAATATTGCTAGAATCCATTCACTTCTCTCCATCCTCTTAGTTACATCATGTCACCTAATTGCTAAAACAGTTGCTGGCTGTGTTCCCCTTGAATCCATGCTTCACAGGTTAGCCTGAGTGATCTGTCTACAGTATAAATCTGATCATGCCACTTTCCTGCTTAAAATGCCTTCTGTGACTTTCAGTGGCTCTTAGAATAAATGCAGACTCTTAAATCTGTTTAACAAAGCCCATTCTGATCTGGCTCCTGCTTTGCTCTCTAGCTGTATCCTTTGATACTCCTCCATTGCCAATACCATGTTCTCACAATTTGCCACGTCTCTGTTTCCAGATTGAGATATGTCTGTTCTCCACAGGCTCTCTTTCTGTACTTTCTACCCTACTAACACATTTTCAAGACAAGCTCATATTCATACTTTAGGTTTTAGCTTAGATAGGATTTATTTCTAAAAGCTTTTCTTATCCTCCCACCCCTCACCCTATCCAAGTCTAAGTTAGGTGTTCCTTCTATGTCAATCTGACATATCCATCTCAGTAGTTATCATACTGCATTGTGATTTCTTGTTTAAGGTCTAGCTCCCCTTAAACAAGAGCAGAGATTGAATCTGTCTTTCTGTATTATTTTATTGCCCAGTGCTTACCTCAGTTGCCAGAGACAAAGCACAAATTCAATCAGTCATTTTTAATGGAATAAATGGACAACATAGTTGCAATACAAGGAGGAAAAAAGGCATTTTATAGATTAGTCAATGTTACCAATAGTTCAAATAATATTTAAAGATTGAAGAATAGAAAACCTCTCAACTTTCTGTTAAGGATTGTTTGCGCCCACCTCTTAATTTCTAAATATCAAATACATCCTTCAATAAAAGGATTCAGAACTCATTAGAGAAGTAAAATATAAGAAAAAATTTCCAGGAAAATATAAGGTGAGCCTAGAACATATTATGAAGCCTGAATGCAAGGAAGTGCTCTAAAGAGAATGGAGTCGTGTTGAAAGGACACAGGAGTCAACCAAAAAAGATTCAAATAAACAAAAGCTAGAATCATTTGAGCAGTGAAATAAATAAGTAGTATTGAATCATAGCCCAAAAGTTAAGAAAAAAATAGCCATACTGACAAATGCATATGGATAAAGATTAATTGAATAAAAAAATACATGGATATTGAATAAAAAAATATACAGCTCTTCCTTAAAGAAGAATTCCAATTAGTAAACATAGAGGGAATAAGTGAAGAAGACATTAGGTAAACATTGCAGTAATAATTGTTGTAGGCTGGGCGTGGTGGCTCATACCTATAATCCCAGAACTTTGGGAGGCTAAGGCAAGAGGATTGCCTGAGACCGTGGATTCAAGATCAGCCTGGGAAACATGGTGAGACATCGTCCCTACAATAAATCAAAAAATTAGCCGGGTGTGGTAGCCCGAACCTGTAGTTCCCACTACTTGGAAGGCTGAGGCACTGGGGTGGCTGTGAGCGTTCCACTGCACTCCAACCTGGGCAACAGAGTGAGACTCCAACTCAAAAAAAAAAAAAAAAAAAATTGCTGTAGGAAAGAATCGTCAGTGGATCATTAAATTAACGGGTAAATGTTTAGGGAGAAATAGAATATTTTTATAGTCTCAAAATAACTTCTCCATGACATTTGTTAATTACAAAGGAAACATAGTACTTTACTGTCAAGCAATTCAGCAGATGCCACCTCAACTGAAAAAATCAAGCTTAATATGACCTGTAATAAGACATATGGACATTGTGTTCTTCCTAACATACATTGAGAAGCATAAAGCGTCACCTGTGTGGTATTTTTGTCAAAAATGCATAATTTTAACACAATCGTGAGAAAATGTCAGAAAAACTGAAACTGAAGGGCATTCTATAAGACAACTGATCAATACTTTTTTTTTTTTAATTTTAAAGATGTAGGGTACAAGTCAGGGTTGGGTACATAAGTGGTTTACATACAGTTTGAGAGTCCCAGTGGACCTCACTTTGCCTGGATTAGGATCAGGTACCCTTATTGATGTAATATGGCTCCTCCCTTTCCTCCCCAGCAGTGTTTTACTATTGTCAATTCCTTTCTTGTAGTATTATGCTAGATGTTCAGGGCTCACTTATGAGTGAGAGCACGTGTTACTCAGTTCTTTTTTCTGTGATAGATCACTGAGTATGATAGATTCTAAATCCATCCAAGTTGCTGTGAAGTCCATAATTTTGTCCTTCTTTATGGCTGCATAATAGTCCACTGTGTATATGTACCACATTTTTTTATACAGTCCACTTTCAGTGGGCAGAATGGTTGTTTTTGCTATTGTGAATAGTGCTTCTATAAACATGCATGCACAGGTATCTTTTTTGTAGAGTGATTTTAGTTCCTCCAGGTATATTTCCAGAAGAGGGATTGATCAGTCAAATGGAAGGTCAGGTGCTAGTTCTTTTAGAAATCACCATGCTGTTTTGCATAAAGGATGAACTAGTTTGCACTCCCACCAACAGTGTAGTTAATGATTTCTTCTCATCCTCACCAGCATCTGTTGTTTTTTGCTTTATTAATGATGGTCATTCCTACTAGAGTTAGGTGGTATCTCAATGTGGTGTTGATTTGCATTTCTCTGATGATTAGTGAGGCTGAGCATTTGTTCATGTGTCTGTTGGCTGTTCATATGCCTTCTTTTGAGAAGTATGTCTATTCATGTTTTTTGTCCATTTTTTAATGGGGCTGTTTCTTGTCCTTTTCAGCATGTTTGAGTTCCTTGTATATCCTAGGTGTTAGACCTTTGTCAGTTTTAAAGTTGGCAAATATTTTTCACATTCTGTGGGCTGTCTCCCCATTCTTTTGATGATTTCTCTTGCTTTGCAGAAACTTTTCAGTTTGATGGGTTCCCATTTGTCTATCTTATCTCTTATGACATTGACCAATACTTTTCAAAGTGTCAATGTCATAAGAGACAAAGAAAGACTAAGGAAGAGTCACAGATTGGAGGAAACTAGATGACATGACAACAAATTGCAGTTCTGGATCCTGTGTTGGATTCTGGCAAAGAAAAAATGGCATTTGTGGAAAAAACTGGTGAATCTAAATAAAATCTGTTTGTAGGTTAATAGTAGAGAAAAAAAGGGTTGTCTTAGCACCAAATTATTATGGAAGAAAGTAACTGTTTGTAAACACATTAAAGTAAATTAGATGTGTAACAGGCATAAAACTACATATAATATTTGAGGTATCAAAATGTCATTTCTTTTTTTCTAAATTAAAACAAATCCTTCAAGATTTACCAAAGTGTTTGGATGTTCAAAAACAGCTTTTAAAAATTTTTGGTTTCCTCCCTTTCCCTTAGATTGTATCAGAACTCATGGTTTTTGTAGTCCATCATCCACTTGTTATAGACTGACTGTTGGCTCTCCAACTACACAATACTTCTGTAGTGTGCTGGTTCTCCAAATCTGATCAGGCCTGAGGGGTTTTGAGTATTGCTTACCCTTTGAGGCATGGTTAGAAGGTGATTGTTGAGGCTGTTGGGGTCCAGAGATACCGCAAAGATCCAAAGGACTCCTAGAACCATTGTCATCCGAGGTTCTACTAGGGTTGGTCCTCAGGGGCAAGTGAGATTATAAATTGTGCTTTAAGCAAATGCCCCCACAAATCTCTCCATTCTCTGATATGTTGTTACCTCTCACAAAAGACCCCTGTAGGCCAGCTGTTGGCCTCAGCACAGTCTCTCATTTCCCCCTTTGCCGGGTTGTGTGTGTGTGTGTGTGTGTGTGTGTGTGTGTGTGTGTGTATGTTGGTAATGATAAAGGGGATTCCCTTTTTAGTTTTTATTTTAACGATGTGGAGTATACAAGTGGTCATCATGCAGGTAAAGTTTGGGTTTTCCTGTGGTCCCCATTTTACCTAGTTGAGATAAGTTACTCTTACTGATGTTGTGTCCTTCTCCCCACCCCAATCTGGCAGTATCCTGCTACTGCCAATCCCTTTCTTATAGTATTATGGTAATTGTTCAGGGTCTGCTTATGAGTGAGAACATATGGTACTCTGTTCTTTGTTTCTGTGATAGATCAGAGTATGATAGACTCTAAATCCATTCAAGTTGCTGTGAAGTTCATATGCTTGCCCTTTTTTATGACTGCGTAATATTCAATTGTGTATATGTACCACATTTTAAAAAATCCAGTCCAGTTTTGATGGGCAGCTCGGTTGGTTCCATGTTTTTGCTATTGTGAATAGTGCGGCAATAAACATGTGTGTGCAGGTATCGTTTTTGTAGAATGATTTGAGTTCCCCCGGGTATATTCCTAGAAAGGGGGACTGGTGGGTCATATGGAAGGTCAGTTTCTAGTTCTTTCAGAAATCACCACACTGTTTTCCAGAGGTTCACTAGTTTGCATTCCCACTAGCAATGTGGAAACATTCTTTTTTCTCTGCATCCTTGCCAGCATCTACTGTTGTTTGTTTTATTATTTCTTACTGGGGTTAGGTGGTATCTCAATGTGGTTTTGATTTGCATTTCTCTGATGATGAGTGAGGCTGAGCACTTTTTCATGTGCCTGTTGGCTGCCCATATATCTTCTTTTGAGAAGTATCTATTCATGTCTTTTGTTCACTTTTTTTTTTTGAGTTGAAGTCTCACTCTGTCACCCAGACTGGAGTGCAGTGGCCGCTCCCGGCCACCGCAGCCTCGACCTGCTGGGCTCCAGTGATCCTTCCTCCTCAGCCTTCCAAGTGGCCGGAATTACAGGCATGTGCTACCACGTCCGGCTGATTTTTTGATTTATTGTAGAGATGAGGTCTTGTTGCCCAGGCGGGTCTCGAACCCACCGGCTCAGGCAATCCACTCACCTCAGCCTCCCGAAGGCGTGGGATTACAGGCTGAGCCACCGAGCCTGGCTTTTTGCCCACTTTTTAATGGGGCTATTTGTTTTTTTCTTTTTGGCATGTTTGAGTTCCTTGAAGATCTTGGATGTTAGGTCTTTTTCAGACATAAGAGTTGGCAAATATTTCTTCCCATTCTGTGGGCTGTCCTCCCACTCTCTTGATGGCTTCTTTTGTTTTGCAGAAACATTTCAGTTTGATGAGGTCCCGCTTGTCTATCTCATCTCTTATGGCATGGGCACTTGGGGTTTTGATCAGGAATTGGTTGCCAGCTCCAATTTCCATAAGGGTGTCTCCTTCATTTTCTAAGGTTCTTATGGTTTGAGGTTTTACATTTAGGTCTCTGATTCATTTAGAGTTGATTTTTGTGTATGGTGATAGGTAGGGGTCCTGTTTCAATCTTCTGCATGTGGTCAGTCAGTTTTCCCAGCACCATTTACCAAGTAGGTTCTCCTCTCCCCAGTGGTTGTTGTTGGAGGCTTTGCCAAAGATGGGCTGAGAAATTGAAGTTTTGCTTCCAGGATCTCTATCCTGTTCCATTAATCTGTATGCTTGTTCTTGTACCAATACAAGACTGTTTTGATTATTGTAGCCTTATAGTAAAGTTTGATGTCTGGAAATGTGATACCTCCTGCTTGGTTTCTTTTGCTAAGGATTGTTTTGGTCATTTATGTTTCCATATGAATTTCTGTATTGTCATTTCCAGGTCTGGGAAGAATGATGTGGGTAATTTAATGGGTAAGGGGAATTTTTTTATATGATTTTTTTTTGTAAGACGGGCTCTGTCCCTATGAAACTAAAAAAATCTATCAATTGGTTTCCGTGGGATAAAATTCCAGAGCTCAGGCCATCAAAGTTGTCCTTCTCATGAGGAAGACTAATTTCAAATTTTATTTCATTTTAATTTACGATATGCATCTATTGTGCACAAAGGAGAGTATAATATCACAAACACCAATTTTAAAATTTTAATATTTGCTTTTATAGAAAATTTTCTAGTCATTCTTTTGCTAATGAGCAAATAAACATCAGCACAACATGAGGTAATTAAATGACCACATATCACTTTGCCATAGCAGCTTTCCTTCCATATACATGATTTTACTTTATTCTCATGTATGTTTTTAAAGAAAATAACACATTCACAAAAGGACTGGATTAAGCAATACTTTGAAGTCATTATACTTGAAAGAACTTGAAAGTCATAAATAATATTTCTTTGCAAAATAATATTAACTCGGATTTTTAAAGTTTATCTTTCCACTAATTAATGAGGTTTTACAAAATTTGTTCCCAAAATCCGGGGGCTGCAGTTTCTTTTTATGATTCACTTCCTGTACCTTAAATGCTCTGAAGAGGTTATTTGAATTTATAATATTTTACTCATAGCAAAATCAGTGCGGCAATTTATTCAAAGACTGGTGTCACTTTGCCCATGTCTCCTGCGTTTTTGGAAATAGATGTCCTGTATGAGGAACAGTTTAGAAGGAAAACACTCAAGCAGCCCATGACTAAGACTGAGCACACTTCAAACTTTTTTTTCCTAAATGAACAAGTCAAGCAGTTTACTCACCAAAATATGGTCAACTCCATCCAACACCTTGTTCTGATATTTTGAAGTTGATTGACCATTGATTTGACCAAGATGCCTGGCTTCACTTCACTAAAATGATTAATGTGTGTGGGTCTGGGTACAGCCACAGTGCTGTTGTTCAGGTCCCTGAGACACAGCAAGGGAAGCCTTGGTCAGAGGCCCTCAATACACCCTGGAGAATTCTCTCAGAGACACAACTACAAGAAAAAGAACCTTTCTTTGAGATTGAAGAAAATAAGAAGAAGGATTGACTGAACCCACGGTTCTTGGCTGAGGATTTCCTGGAGCAAAACCTTCATTTTACCTCAAAGCTGTTCCCTTACATGTCCCGAACCAGGGTGACTTTAAAGGTTACCACATAATTGACTAACTTCCCTGAATCTTGTCATTCTTAAGTTGTGGGAGAAGGGCAGTAGATTTCTCATAATTCTTTAACATTATTTCTCTGCCTTCAACTTTACATGATACTCATGTGATGGTTGATTTTAAGTGTTAACTGAGCCAGGCTATGATATCTAGTTATTTGGTCAAGCACTAACCTAGATGTTGCTGTGAAGGTATTTTGTACTCATGATCAAAGTTTACAGTCAGTTGAACTTAAGTAGAAGGGATTATCCTCTATAACATGGATTGACCTCAATAAGATGAAAACCTTAATAGAAAAACTAAGATTTCTTGGAGAAGAAGGAATTTTGTCTCATAACCATAATACCTACTGGTCTGACCCACATATATCAGAAATGCCAGTTCACAAAATTGTCAAACCAATTCCTTAAGATAAATATCTTAGATAGATAATAGATAGATAGATAGAGATGTAGATGTCTATCTATATGCTTGTATTGATCCACTGATCTTCCTGTCTGTCTCTCTGCCTATCTACCTATCTCATTGGTTTTCTTTCTTTGGAGAATCCTGGCTAAGACAACTCATCACAGGCTTGCCTTCTTTCCTTCTCCTTCCCTTCTTCTCTCCCTCCCTCCCTCCCTCCTTCTGTTCTTTTACAAAAACAAAACAAACAAAAAATCTTTACTTTTTCAACCCAGAAGGTAATCTGCCCTAAAAAATTTCTTTCTTTATTTGTATGATGTTTAGATGTAGCTACATCTAAAATGTTAAAATAATTAGAGTAGGACTGAAAAGTCACTCCTCTTTTGACAGATTTCCCCAACACCATCACCATTTCACTATTTAACAATATTAACCTGATAGTATATCTGATTTAACCCTTAAGGAGAATGGTCTTAAGCTTATACAATTGCTGATGAGGAGAGTAAAAGTACACCAATAATGCTATATTTTACAGTGTGTAGGACAGTAAGACCCAGAAGCATCTCTCAGCTATGAGAATCATCAAAAGATTACAATATTTGAATAGTGAGAACAGGAGGAACTGAGGTCCTTACTTTTGATGTTACCTTCAATAACATATAAGATGCAGTATATGTATTAAAAGAACTAAAAAGAGCAGTACTTTTCATTATTGTTTTTGACTTTCCTAAGATTAAAAAAAATCATCATAATTTTAAAAAATTCCTAAATAAATTGCTTCTGGCCTGAATCCTCATATACCAACTTTGGTCTCAGGATAACTTCTTGAAGCCAAGTCATGGATTCTTGAAAAGAAGGGATTATTTGGAAATGTGTCCAGCACTCTGTTGTGTTTGCAAGAGAGAAGTGTGGATAATATGTCTGATAGTTAATTTTTCTCAATTGTTCTTCTGGTGTTAGTTAACATACAATGAAACTTAGACTCACAAATGTGTTGGAACCTCCTTGTTTGCACTGTTTGAATAAACTGCTCCTTTTCCTGCAGCATTTTTTTCTTCTATTAAGGCTAATTTTGGATAGTACATTTGAAAAAGACATTTTAATCTGGAAGTGTTTATTGTAAACCTGCATCGTTACAGCAAATGGCCCGCATTCAATGAGGAAACACTGCCTTTATCGTTTTTACCTTCCTTGATGTTCTGTTTGAACAAGTGCTTATTCAAAGAGAAAATTTGGTAAACAAGCACTTCCATGGTGTCTCTGTGAGTTGGCTTTGTACAAAGCACAGAGGTGTTTACAAGAAGGAAGCCAGTCGGTGGCAATTCACCCAATGTCAACTTAAGTACCAGGTCTGTCCTTGACTAAACAATCTGTTCCAGGGATTTCCTTCTGAAAGATTAACTAGATTGGGCTGGTTGTGTTGGTGTCATATAGACCATGTTTAATTTCCTAAAATTCATAGCTTCAGTGACAGCCAAGTAAATTTGCTGATGATAAATTTGAGCATTTATTTTTTCTCTGTCTAAAAAAGCATATCTCAAACACTCGCATTCCCAACTGCCTAACAATAAGTAAGTTAGCATGTGATGCCTATGACTTCAACTTTAAAAATTTATGGTGCCTCTATTTATTCTTGTCAATTTTAAGAGTTAATGCAACTTCTTGAAAAATCGTTTAGGGGCAATGCGGTGAAACATGGGTATGTCTCACAGCTGAAATGTGAGATTTGCTCATATACAAAATCAAAACGGATCATAAAACAGCCACTGAAACCTTTTGCCAATTGTCTGTAAAAGGAGACCCCTAATGACCTACAGCAGGAATATAGATGCAAAGTTGTACTTTGCCTCATGCCCTGGGGAGGTTTTTGGCTTTAAGATTTTGTCTTCTTGCTGCCAAATGCTAAAGCCAAGTGCATTGCTAAAGCTTTAGACACATTTTCATCAATAAAATTTCTTATAAAACAGATCCTGAAAATGCTGAACTTATCTGCCAAATAGCCAATTAATTGTTTTACATCCTTGTTGAACAATGAAATAATTTATGATGGGTAAAGGTTTTACCATCACAAATTAGTGTTCTGAAAACCACAGGGCCTAGCTTTCAATTAGCAGGAGGCATCACAATTAGAGATGAAAAGAAGTAATGCTGCATGTTGGAAATTCTCTCCACAGAGAAATAAAACTTCCAAGGAACAATAGCTCAATTAATTTGCAGAAGTTGGATTTTTAGAAAAACAGATCCTTGTTAAAGGGAAAAGTTCAAACACTGCTCAGATTCCTAGACGCCTCAGTCTTCTCCTCTACTCTACTCCCCCCCACCCTGTCCCAGTGGCCCTTTCTTTTCATAAATTATAGCTATTGACTATGGACTATGCTTGCACACCATGCATTAGTGTGTATTAATTCCAGTTCAGACATTGTCTATGGGTTCACTCTATCATTGACTGTCACATTTTCCTTCATTGGACCAATGGGGAATGATGCCTTCATTTCTCTGTGTTTTCCAGAAAAGAGGAAAACTTGGACTGAAAAGCAGTTGATCTGTTTTCTAAAGTTCAGGTTATATATTGCATAGAAGGAGAGCATGTTCCAGATTCCTTCCCAATCATTTAGATCCTAAAGAAAGTAATTTGCAAATGATCATATCAAACTGAATGGGCCATTTAATTAGGTATGATATTTGTTTACTTAACAAGGATGAAGCCTACAATCTGCAGCAAGACGTAAAAAGTAGACACTTGGGGGATTGAATAAGGAATTGTCTTTTAGGTTACAGTCAGCGAAGAAGGAGACAAGAATCTTCATTCCAAGATGGAATCCCTGAATCTTTTGACAGCCTGAAGTGTTTACATGGCAAAAGGTGAGGGGGAAAATGCAAACACCTCTTGAATCCATTTCAATTGTTACAATGAGATGAAACTTGAATTGAGAAGCTTGACTTGTCTTCTTGAGTCTCAATATCCCTGTGGTTTTTGTTATTAAATACAAATTATAAGGGGTCCTTTTTTGAATTAAATTCCTGTGCTATGCTGCAACAGATCAGACTGAACGTCGATATGGAGGCACCTGTGCTAAAATTCTATGTCACTAAACCCAAACTAAGTTGTTATCTGAACTTGTGAGAAATCAGAAGAAAGAGAAAACATCCAATTTCCCACCAGGCCAGTTTCAAACTTCAGTTGGCATCATAATGAAGTTCCCTGTGTTTTAATCCTTAACCTAATGTAACCTGATGTTAGCCAATCAGTTGTTTTTCTATTGTTCTGTCTCTCTGTCCCCATCTCACAAGGAACGTAGCTTTGAAATGACCAGTTCATTTTTTGTTCTTTGTTTCTGCTTTCTTCAGTTTTTTTCTGTCTATAAAGTCAACCTCTCCTGCTCGACTCACTGGGACACTTATTTTATTTTATGGAACGAAGTGTTGCCTGATTCTAGAATCTCAATAAAACCAGTTGAGTCCTTTAAACAAAATTTGTTGTAACCTTTTTTTTGACAGGGTCTTTACTTCCAAATCTCTAACAGCTTCAGGACTTGGAACTTGCCCCCAGAGAAAACACCCACTCTCAGCTGGCTTTGCTTGAGCAGACATCCCCTGAGTTGTGAATTCTGACCTTGGAGTCATAAGGGCGGCTCCTGTTGGAATTCCTGGAAGCCACACATTTATATCAGAGAAAAAAAATTGGCTTGACTTTTTTCTCTTTACCCAGTCCAGGATGAAATCCCATCCTTTTAGAAACTCATTAGTGAAAAATGTTGGCAGGTCTTAGTAAATGTGTTCAATACTTGTACCTTCTCCTGTCCCATGTGGATGAATGTTCAGTTCTGGTCTTGGGCACGTTTTCTACCTCTGTGTTGCTAGCCAAGTGAAAATCATCAACACTATTTTTTCATGATGGGCCATAACAAAGAATCCCCAGAGGAAGTTGGTATAGTTTTCTCTTAGGTACCAGGCTATCATCTGTGACATCCTTTAAGATGGTACAATACATAAAATAAATTTGTATTTACAAATAAGATGAATTAAGTAGGATATAATTTTCTTTCTTTAAGACAAGTGTTTTCACTGTATCAGTGGAGTAACCACTGACTCTTAATAATATATTCTTTAATGCTTGATTGCTATGATTTAGACTTCTTTACATCTGATTTCCCAAAAGGTTTTTAGAAGTACTTCTATGATGAATCAATTGCTGGTAGCATTCTTTATAGAGTCATCCATAAAGTCCTTTAAGTAAGTTTATCCTGAAAAATGTGCTTGAAATTCAAATGTCTGAAAACAAATATAATCTAACAAAACAATGACTTACATATTATAAACGAGTTGTGTTTCCAGAGAAACAAAAATGTTATGAAATCTCTGATTTGTTCAGGCACTAATTCCATATGCTCAAGTCACCTCTGCCTTAGTTGATTTGGCTACGATAACCAATATACCATAGACTGGGTGGCTTAAACAATAGATATTTATTTCTTACAGTTCTGGAGGCTGAGAAGTTCAAGATTAAAGGTATTAGCAGATCCGGTGTCTGATGAGGGCCCATGTTCTGATTTGTGGATAGCTGTCTTCTTTGTATTCTCACATGGCAGAGAGCAGAGAGAGAAAGATCATCTCTCTCATGTTTCTTCTAAAAGGGCACTAATCCCATTCATAAGGGACTCACCCACATCACCTAATCGCCCCCCAATGGCCTCACCTCCTAATGCTCCTTACATTGAAGATTAGCCTTCAACATAAGAATTGGGGAGGAGAGGCACTCAAACATTTAGTCCATAGCAACTACCAGGCTGAGGAGAAACCTTCCCTAGCAGAAGGGCACCTGTGCACACAGCTGCCAATTTCCCCTCTAGCCTTAGAAGTCAATTCAAGTACCTATCTGTCCCAACCTTTATGGCAGACATCAGAGCTGAAAACCAAGTAGTGTTTTTCTTTCACAACTCTTCTCAGATATGCTGAGTCCCTTTCCTCATCACCATCACTTGAGTGATGCTTCAGCCCTCTTGGGCACAAGTGACCATTCAGGGAGGATTTCTAGCTACTGCTTGTCAGAGGTTGGGGTTTTGAGTTAGGAAGCTGGATTACAGAAAAAGTTGAGTTTTGAGAGGAGATGCAAGCAAATTGATAGCTATTTATGTGATAAATAAGGTCTCCCACCTTAAGAATTGTCTGTCCTCAGTTTGCTAGATTTTGTGTTTCTCCTTCAATAAACACATACACATTATCTTGGTATTCTGTAAGCAGAGGCCAATTATACTACTAATTATAAAATGTCTCCTACAAGATCATAAATATTCTATTTTGAAATATGATAAAGGTTGAGGAAATTATTCATAAGAGTCAGAAAGAAAGGTAGACTTTTAGGCCAGATTCTATCATTTACTAAATATGGTAACTCAGGGAAGTCTTTTAATCTCTATGTGTCTCAGTGGCCTCATTCTTAATATGGAAAATGTAATTTCTACCTCAGTGAATTGCTAAGAGATGATGTATGGGAAACCACCTAGTATAATTTCTGGAACACAACACTGCCTCAAAATAAATACTGAGTCTGAAACCCTGTATTACTAAATGATGTTTAGAATGCATTCTTTTTTTCTGTTCAGTATGATGTATTAACTTTCTGACATTCATCTTTGCTCTCTGTCTTGTGTCTGTATGTGGTGGTGAGAGAATGGGGGAAAAGGAACAAAAACCTATCACCACCTCTTGATATACTTTTTTTCTTCTTGCACATTTAGTTTATTTCCTATTAGCATTTATATCCTTATTTTTTTTCTCCCATCTTTTGGTCAAACATTGAATTTGAAAGGCTCTAAGAGGTATTATAGATAACATTTCTTTTGCAGGATTGTTCTCCCAGTTCAGCCTCAAAAGATGCACACCCTCTGAGAGACATTGCAGCTGGGAGCAGAAGTTTCTGAGAGAAATGTCTACATGGTTGGACTTTCCATAGAGTTGCAGGTTCTCCAGGGTCTGCAGAAGGAATAAGAATGTTCCAGAAGCTTCCAACAGAAGGAAGAGAAGATGACTGAGAGTTTTAACTAAAGGGTATGCTCTCAGCTGGGCACGCTGGCTCACTCCTGCAATCTCAGTACCCTGGGAAGCTGAGGTGGGAAGATTACTTGAGTCCAGGAGTTTGAGACCAGGTCCTGTACAAACCACACAGTTTCCCCTCACTTCTCATTCCAAAGACCAGCTAAGTCTTTGTCTCAACACAAAATCTAAAAATCAGTTAAATATGGTGGTGTGTGCCTAAAGTCCCAGCTACTCAGGAGGCTGAGGTGGAGGGATCACCTGAGCCCGCTCACTAGAAGAAGGCTGTCGGGAGGATGCATGCCAAAAAACAAATGGGAGTTAAAGTCAGGTATTGAGAACGAGTGTGTTAGTTGAAACTGAGAGAGGGTCTCTTCAGCATCAGAAACAACAGTGCTTCAACTGAGATTGGCAAACAAGACCTGTGCTATACCACATCGCATATGGACACCTCAAGGATGCAGACGTTAGAAGATTCAGAAGCCCTTCGCCACCTGTTGTAATGCAAGGCCTGAAGAGAGGGCAACTTATTGCAGTATAATATTATCTCTCTGAGTAACTAGCTGGTCTTCTGGAATGAGAAGTGAGGGGAAGCTTGTGGTTTGCACAGGACCACATAGAAAGGCAGTAAGGACACATTGTAATAGCTTCTGTTTTTGTCTTTTTAATCTGTCTGTCTCAGTCACACTGAGAAAATTGAAACATTTAAACATTCATTTTGAGCGTCAACAATAATTGTTCATTAGAAGTATCTTATTGTGATAAATCTGTATTTTTAACACAGAGAAACTTTATAAAGTATTGTAACACAAGGACATCTACAAAAATGAAATCATAAGCGTGTAATGAAAAGGTATACTGCTATTTTCTAGGACTGAGTAATCTGCTATTATCTAGGACTAAATAATCTACAGGTAACTTCCCTTTCCTGGGAATTCATTTGGAGTCTCCCCAGGGTAGGGAGTTTTGTTCACTAAATTTATTCAGTGCCTAGAATAGTACCTGGGACTTAAGTGCTGAATAAATATTTGCTGAATTGTTAATAAGATTTTGGTAAATAGTAGAATAGGGGAGAATGGGAAAAAACAAAGGCAGGCATATCTACCTGGTTCGAGAAAGTAGCTTGAAAAAAAACCCTTGAAGTATAATAGTTTTTATTTTTAACCAATTTCATTCAAGTATAATTTAAGTAGAATAAAATGCAATCTTTTAGAATTAATACAGGTTGAGAATTCCTAACCTCAAATCTGAAATACTCCAAAAATACAAAACTTTTTGAGCACTGATGTAACACCACACATGAAAAATTCCATACTTGACATTTCGAATATTGGATTAGGAATGTGTAACCTGTAGAAGTATTCTAGTGATGCTACTGTGTTACTTATTTAGCCTGAACAAATGTTTTAATTGTATTCATGGTGTGTCACATTTTCTACTAAGTACTTATATACAAACAAGTAGAAGAAAATTATTGCTTATCAGTAGCATATAAATTCAGTCAAGAATTAAAGCGATGCTAAAAAAAAATCACAGATTGTCCAGAAAGGTGACTGAGACAGTGACACCTTTGCTTCCTGATGGTTCAATGTACATAAACTTTGTTTCATGGACAACATTATTAAAAATATTGTATACAATTACCTTCAGGTTATGTATAGAAGGTGTTATAAAATGTAAATAAATTTTGTTAAATTTGGGTCTCATCTCCAAGATATCTCATTAGGTATATGGAAATATTCCAAAATCTGAAAAAAATCCCAAATCCAGAATACTTCTAATAGTAAGCATTTTGGATAAGGGATACTCAGCCTATGGTTTGATGTGTTTTGACACATATACACACACTTTTTAACTACCAACTCAATTTAAATATAAAGCATTTATTCTTCCTCAAAGTTTCCTCTTGTTCCTTCTCAGATAACACTGGTAATCCTTGCCCACAGACAATCACTGATCTTATTTAGATTCTAATTTTAGATGAGATTGTCCCCTAGTCTAGAATTTCATATAAACACAATCCTATTGTGTATACTCTTTTGTGTCTGACTTATTTTTCACAGCATGATGTTTTTGTATATGTGTTTTTGTGATATGTGTCACTAATTCATTTATTTTTATTGCTGGAAAATATTTCATTGTATAAATATATTACAATGTGCAGTATTCATTAGCTTTTTATGAAATGTAATTTGTTTCTAGTTTTTGAATATTATAAATAATTGTTATGTGAATACTCATATACCTTAGTACATATTTATATGGACATATATTTTCTCATGGGTAGATATCTCAAAGTGGAATTGATGGGTCATGTATATAAGCATATGTTTAACTTTATAAAAAACTATCCAGCTGTTTTCAGTGTTCATATTATTTTACATACTGCCTCCCCTCTCCAGCAGTGTATTGAGAGTTCCCATTGCTATACATCTTTGCCAAAAGTTGGTATCATCTGTCTTTTAAATTTTAGTCATTGTAGTGGATGTGTCCCCACTACAGGGTATGAGTGATACTTCATAGTTTTGATCAATTTTTTCTGTTTATTATTGATGCTTTTTTTGGTGTTCTTTGCTTATCCTAAGATGGCAAACATTTTCTCCTAGATGTTCTTCTAGAATTGTATACGTTTAAGCTTTACATGAGGTTTTTGATTCATTTTGACTTAATTTTCAACATGGTGTAAAGCATAATGTTTCTGCATATGAATATTTAGTTGCCCTAACATCTCTTCCTATTGCAGCACCTTAGATATTTGTTAAAAATCAATAGACCATATATGTGCGGGTATATTTCTGGAACTTTCATTCTTTGCCTTTGATGTGTATGTCTATTTCTTTTCCAATACCACAGTGTCTTGAATACCATAATCTTGCAGTTAATTCTGAAATCTGGTAGTGTGAGTACTCCAAATTTGTTCTTTTTTCAGCACTGCTTTGACTATTTCAGGGCCTTTGCATACAATTTCCACAAAGCAAGTATGGAAATTTTGATGGAATTACATTAAATCTATTAATAAATTTGGGGAGAATTGATAGCCTTCCAGTATTCAGCATTTCATTATATGAACATGGTATATCTTTCCATTTGTTTAGGTCTTATTGGCAATGTTCTGTAGTTTTCAATAAGAATATTGTTCATGTCTTTTGTTAGAGTTATGCTTATGTATTTTATGGTTTTTTTGGCATTATTGTAAATGATATTGCTTTTTAATTTTATTATCCAGTTGCTCACTGTCAGTATGTGTGCTTGTGCATGTGTGTGCATGTGCACACACACACGTACACAAACTAAAGGAAAAAAGTTTCTTTACACTCACAACATTCCTGATAGCAAATTTATGGGTTTTCCACACCAAGCAATTCTTTTTTTTTTGTCATAGTCACATTCAGTCACCCAAGTTGGAGTGCAGTAGCGCACTCACGGCCACTGCAGCCTCGACCTGCTGGGCTCAGGTTATCTTTGCACCAAAGCCTTCCAAGAAAGCTGGAATTACAGGCATGTGCCACCATGCTTGGCTAATTTTTTTATTTACTGTAGAGACGAGGTCTTACCATGTTGCTGAGGCTGGTCTCGAACCCCTGAGTTCAGGCAATCCTCTCACCTCCACCTCCTAAACTGCTGGGATTACAGGCATGAGCCACAGTGCCTGACCAAGCAATTCTCCAATTCTCTGTGGACATCACCAGTTGGAGGTAGTTAATTACATTAACTATAGTTTAATTCTGACATAAATAACCTGAAATCAGCACAGACCCCACAAATTAAGCACTCAGTCTCACAAATAGCACCCCTAACCCCACCAAACTCAGGAAAACATTTTACCTACCATTACTGGTTTATTATAAAACATATAATTTGTGAACAGCCAAATGGAAGAGATACATAGGGCAAGGTATATGGAGAAGGGCATGGCACTTTCATATCCTGTCTGGTGCACCACCCTCCTGGATCCTTGATGCACTCTTCAATCCAGAAGCTCTCTTCTCCAAACTGTTGTTTAGGGTTTTCATGGAGGTTTCACTATGTAAATACAAATGATTAAGCCATTGGCTACAGGTTTTTTAGCCAATCTCCTGCTCTTCTCCTTTCCTTGGAGGTCAGCTAAATGTTCCAACCCATTAATCACATCTTCGATTCAATTAACAATCAGTCCTCCATCCTCTAGGAATCACCTCGTTAGCATAAATTCAGGTAGGTTGAAAGTGTCTTACTTAGTATGAATAACAAAAGATGATCCTCTTACCTCTACAGATCTGTGCTGGGTACCAGGGAAACCTTTTCTTTCTTGATCTATTTAGCTAAAAATTTATAATTAAAAAAAATCTTTTCAGAGAAATAGAATTTTAATTTAAAAAACATATTTAAATTTTTCTTTTTAGTATTTCATTGATATCTACTATTATCTGTATTATTTCCTTTCTTCCACTTACTTTGGGTTTATTTTGCTATTTTTAAAAAATATTTTTATACTACTTTTGTCTAATATGGCCTGTTTTGCTAAACCTACTATGTGCAGTCAAAAAGAGTGTATATTTTTGAAGTTGTTGGATGTAGTGTTTCTTGATAGTGTAATTCAGATTCTCTATATACCCACTGATTATTTTTGTTTCTAATTCAAACAATTACTGATATTATGGTTATGAGATATTTCTATTTCTTTCATTCTGTTAAGATTTTGAGGATGCTTTTTAGGAGCATAAACATTAATAATTATTGCATCTCCTTGTGATATTATTATGAAATTGCTTAAATCTTTCTTAGTACTCTATATCATATTTAATTTATCTTATATTAATTTAGTCAGTCCAGACTTCTTTTGCTTACTATATGCATATCTTCCTTCATTCATTCACTTATCTGTGTCTTCTATTTCAAATACAAACATTGTGAACAGTGCATAGTTATCATCTTGCTTTTTAATTTATTCTAATAATCTTTATTTAACTGGCATGATTAGTTTACTAATATTTAATACAATTATTGATATAATTATTTTTAGGTGACTATTTTGTTATTTGTTTTTGATTATCTTCTTGGATTTTTTTTCTTCTTTTGTTCACACTTTTCTGCTTACCACTCTTCCTCCTTCTCCTCCTCTGTCTTCTCTTCATCCTCCTCCTCCTCCTTCTTTGAACATCTTTCACAATTTCACTTAATTTTTAGCTGACGTTTTTGTATTATTATTATCTTTTTTATTCATTCTAGGAATTATAATATAGAAACTTAACTTTTCACAGTGTACTTCAAGTTAATATTTTACCACTTTATATTAACTATGGAAACCTTATAATTGTATAGGTAAACTTACCACCCCCCAATTAGTTTTGTTCTTTATTTGTTATATGTACTGAATCTACATGCATTATAAACACTCTAGGAGGAGAGTGTACTTTTTATTTTAAACAGCCATATACATTTGCAAACTTTTAAAACTTATTAATATATTTGATTTTTAAGAGCAGTTTCAGGTAAACAACATAATTGAGGAGAAGATATACTTCTCATATACCTCCTGCATCATAATACGCATTTTGAAAGAAATGAAATTTAAAAATTAGCTGGACATGGTGGCACATGCTTGTAGTCCCACTACTTGGGATGCTGGGGCAGAAGGGTTGCCTAAGCCCAGGAGGTCGAGGCTGTGGTGATCTGTGATTATGCTACTGCACTCCAGCCTGGGTGACAGACTAAGACTAAGACCTCGACTCAAAAAACAGACAAGCAAACAAGAAATGAAGAAAGTCTTTTATTTTTATTCAAATAATTGCCATTTCTGAAGTACTTTACTTGTTATTGAAAATTCAAATTTCACTCTGATATCATTTCCTTCAACCCAAAAACCTGACTTCAGCATTTCTGGTAAAATTCTGTTTTCCTTTATTGAATAAAATAAAATGCCTTTATTTTTCTTTAATTTTGAAAAATCTTTTCATTCACTATAGAATTTTGGCTTGACAGTTTTATTTCCTTTTAGCATTTAAAAATGTTATATAAGCATTGCCTTGCTAATCTATGACCAGGCCATGTTTCCTGGCTTTGGCCCTCTCCCCCACCTTGGGGAGGTAACTCATCTTTCTTTCTCTCTCAAATTTACTTTCTAAATAAACTGTATTTTTGAATCTAAAAAAAAAATGTTATACCAACTTTGGGAGGCCAACGGGAGAGGATTGCCTGAACCCACGGATCTGAGACCAGCCTGGGCAACATGGGGAGACCTTGTCTCTACAATAAATAAAAAAATTAGCCAGGTGTGATAGCATGCACCTGTAGCTCTGGCTACTTGGAAGGCTGAGATGGAAGAATCGCTGGAGCCCAGCATGTTGGTGCTAGGGTGACCGTGAGCATGCCACTGAACTCTAGCCTGGGCAATGAAGTGAGACTCCAACTAAAAAAAAAAAAGTTATACCCACTGTTTTCTGACCTTCATTGTTTGTGATGCATAGATAAAATGTTTAATTAAGCTACCACTTATTTCTATTTAAAAGATTATGAAAATTGTTCATGTCTTCTTGTCCTATTATAAGTTGGAAGGCATATTAATGTCTACAACTATGTAGATATGTCTATTCTTTCAGTTCTTTGTATTATTAGTCTAGCTAGGTTTATAGTTCCATACAGATTTAGAATTTTCATATTTTTTGAGTGTATTGGCACATTTATTGTGATGCTGTATCTCTCCTTAGTAATGTTTTGTCTTGAAGTCTACTTTGACTTAGTGGTTTCAAATATTCTGTGTCCTTATATTTAAGGTGTGTCTATTGTAAGTAACATACAGCTGAATTTTTTTTTTTTTATAATTTATCCTGACATTTTCTTTATTTGGGTATATTTAGTCCATAATTTCACTTGATTAGTTGGATTTAAGTTAATAGTCATATTTATCTATTTGCTTTCTGTTCATATTATGTGTTTACTGTGCTCTTTTCTTTTGCATTTTTTGATTAACCAAATATGTTTATATTCAATATTCATTCCTATTATCTTCCTATCTATATATTATTTTACTATGGTTTTAGTGGTTGCCATAGGGATTGTATTACATCCTTGACTTGCAGTTCTACTGCTTCCAGAAAATGCTATGGTATAATCATTTTTATACATTTGTTTGTCAAATATATAGTACATCATCATTGTGTACAGTTAATACTGATTTAGGTTTACTTTCTGGCTAATCCTTCATTTCTTTCTGCATTCCATGTATGCATCTGGGATTACCTGCTTCTACATTAAGATGCCCCTTTAGTTTTTCTTAGAGGATGAGTCTGCTGGTAATGAATTCCATGATTGTGTTTCTGAATTCCATGATTGTATTTGCTTTACCTTTACTTTTGAAGAATAATTTCACAAGGTAAAGAATTTTGTTTCATTTTATTGTCATCTGGCTCCCATTATTCCTATATTTCTGTGGAGTAGTCATCTGTCAGTCTTATTGTTGTTCCTTTGTTGGTCATGTTCCTCCCCACTGATTTTTTAAAAGATTTTGCTATTTTAAATTCTGCAGCAGCAGCCTTATTATAGCATATGTTTATGTGGTTTTACTTATGTTTGTCTTGTATGGTGCTCATGGTACTTCCTGATTCTGTAACTTGATATCATTCCTTAGTTTAGGAAATTGTTTGATCATTATCCCTTTATTCCAGTTTGTTAGGTATTTTCTCTCTTCTCTACTTCTGGGATTCAAAGTTTTTAAGCCTCCGTACTATGTCCCATATGTTTCTTATGTACTTTTCTGTATTTTCTATCCTTTTTGTTTTTCTCCTTCTACCTAGATACTTTATTTTCTACTGGTCTACCTTGCAGTCCGTTCTCCTCTCTTCTGCAAAGTCATATCAGTTAGCTTTTAAAATACATATATTGAATTCTTAATTTTAATTATTGTATTTGGTGCTAAGATTTGTATTTGATTTAATATATATGCATATATATATATATATTTGAGTTATCAGATACAATTCTCAGCCATAAATATATTTGATAGCTCCAAAAATTATATGGATGTTTTTATTTATGTTTCTCTTTTTTTTTTAACTTTTAATTTTTTTATTTTAAAGATATGGGGTACAATTCAGGGTTAGGTATACAAATGTTCATTATGCAGGTATCCTTGTTGATGAGATGTGCTCCCTGTTTCTCTCTTTATACTGTTTCCATATGCCTATTAACCGTTTATCAAGTTCTGGACGATTAAGATGTGGTAGATGCCATGCTTCCTGGCATTGGCCCTCTTCCCTACCTTGAGGAGGTGAATCTCCTCTTTTTCTCTCTCACCCTCTTTCTAAATAAATTTTTTAAAAAAAGATGTGGTAGATCACTTTACTCCAATCAAGGAGTGAGCTGACTTGTAGCTGTCTCAGTTGCAATTTTTGTAAAGCTCTATTTATTTGTGAGGTGTCCCTGTCCTTGGAGTATAGCTTTTTAGGAATTCCATCTGAAAGCCTAAGCTATTTGCTAAGGTTGCTCTTTTTTGGTAAATACAAAAATATAATTTTTGTCTAATTTTTACTATGTGCCTCTAGAAAATTCTGTGTTCTTTTAGTTCGTTTCAAGAAAGGCTCTTGCTCTCTCACCCAGATTGGAATGCAGTGGCACGATCACAAGTCACTTCAACCTCCAGCTCCTGATCTAAATGATCTTTCCCACTTAGACTCCTAAGTAGCTAGGACAGTGGCATCCACAGCCACAACCAGCTAACCTTTTTAGTTTTGTGTAGAGATAGAGTCTCACCATGTTGCCCAGGCCAGCCTCAAGCTTCTGGTCTCAAGCAGTCTTCCCATTTCGACCTCCCAACGTACTGGGATTGCAGACATGAGCCACTGTACCTGAACTGAAAGTGCTGGTTTTATTATCTTTTTCTGTTTAACTACTAACTTGGAGTAGCATAAGGATTCAGCAGATGGCTTGAGAAGAAAACTATGAAGTATCATTCTCCTTGTCTCTCTTTTCATTAGATCTTGGCCTCTCAACTCCTATTTTCCTTGGTAGTTCCAAACTCTGATATTTGTCTCCCTGGGCCCATGATATTGCTCAAGACTGCTGACTTCTCTGTATTTTAACAACAGTACTTTGCCTGAATTCTCAGCTTTTTGTTCTATACTGAAAAGCAGCAAATACTCCATAGGGAAAAATACCTTGAGAATATCAACTCATCTTTCCGAAATTATTTTGACTTCAGGATCCTCCCAACTTGTTCTTTCCTTTGTAATTCACCAATGACTTCAAGTTAAAAAATATATATATATAGTCTAGGCTCGGTGGCTCAGCCTGTAATCCCAGCACTTTGAGAGGCCAAGGCGAGTGGATTGCCTGAGCCCATGGTTTCGAGACCAGACCTGGCAACTTTAAGACCAGCCCAGCTCGTGGTCTCGTCACTACAATACCTCAAAAATTGCCTGTAGTTCCAGCTACTTCGAAGGCTGAGGCGGAAGAATCGCCGAAGCCCAGCAGTTCGATGCTGGGGTGGCCGTGAGTGTGCCAGTGCACTCCAGCCTGGGCAACAGAGTGACACTCCAACTCAAATATATATATATATATATATATATTTGATATATATATATCAATATATATATCTGTTTTATCCAGCTTTTCTAGTTCTTCTGGACTGAAATGTCAGTGAACTACAAACTACTTTACTATAACTGAAGGTCAAAGTCATGCTTGAGACTCCTTGAAAACGTGTGTGTGTTTACAAATTTGAAATGTCATATTTTTCCTTTTTTTCCTTTATACTCAAGTTTCTCTTGCACATTAATTTGCACAGCATGCAAAAAATAAGTTAAAAAGCTGGCAATTTTAGCTTTGCCCTTGTTTAAATAGACCTGGTCCAGCCAGATATTTTATCTTGTCAGTTTGACCCCAGATCCACATACCACACTTCTGATAGCCATTAACTGCAGACCAAGGACACTGCACCTTTATTTGTAACAGTAACTTCTTACCCTCCTTGTTCTGCTTTCAATCTTGAGGCTACTTCATCCCTGATTCCCGATTTCCCATTGCCAGCCAAACTTTTACTCTTTGTCTCTAGCTTTGTTAATGCAGTTTAGTCCAAATAGTATTGGATTGGAGTTACCCCATGAACCAGGCTTTAAAACCATTAGTATAAGTGTTAAAAACGCAAGTTTCTAGGCCTTGTCCACAGATCCTGAGTTACAGTAGGTCTAAGATGAACCATACCAATTTGTGTTTTTAGTAGCACCCTAGCACCCCCAAAACACTTTATGAAGTATTCAGGATATCCTACCCTGGTTCCCACCCCAGGACCTCACACTTGGATATTGGCTAACTTCACTGGCTCTCAGACCTGGTCTGCCAAGGGTCCCGAGAAGGGACATTACTCACTGTGAGTTCAACTAATGTGGTTTTGTGCTATTTGAAGTGATCCCTGTCCTCTAGGGAAAAATAATCAGAGGATTATATAGAATTATCTCCCCCAAAGGCTATGAGGACATAGTCCATTATCCACCTTAGGTGGCAGTATGGTGGATTATGTGGCATTTCATCTTTGCTACTCTCTGACTCAGAATATTTAGAATGTAAGGTTAAACTTAGAAACACCTGCCATTGATTGTCTGAGGTATTCTTGGGTAATCTGGAAAACCCTTTCTCATCTGATACACAGAGTCTCCCTAACATTTTAAGCTATTATTCAGAACATTTCTATTTTTCATTTTATACTTAAGACCATGAGTCAAGCCAAGAAGACATTTTTGTATTCCCCTGTCTCCTCCCTACCAGTGTTGGAGGAATGTCAACATGAAAGAAGAAGGGATATTATTTAGGGTGGCCTGAGGGGTAATAAGTAGGATTAATGGGATGAAATTAAGCAAAGGAAAATTTAAAGTGAACATCAGGAACATTTTCCGAAGATGGAGATCAATGATCCTGTGGAATTAAGATCCCAAGGGAGGTTGTAGGAACCCTATTACTTGAATCAGTTCAAACTAGACTGGACTATTTGAATATAATCCTACCTTGGCAGAGAGTAAACCTGCAATGACTGGAAGATGGAAAAAATGACCTAATAGGTCTTTTCCATCCCTGACTTCTATGAGTCATCCAATGTATGCTGTTATGCGTCATACAGCCGGCCAGACCCAGGTTATTCACTATACATTTCAGCCACAAAATCCTCAGATTCTGACTGTGCCCCAGCTAAATGGCTACCTCAGCAGAGACTGAGGGCCCCTCTGGGATTTCTGGTTAGTTTATGATCAATTAAATATCAGAAATGAATGAAGAAATCAGTCATGGAAGCAGAGGGTGGTGAGTAATTGAGTTCTTGTCCCTACCCTCTGGGAGGGTCACCCTCAACTTTTTGCAGCCAGACAGAAATCTTTCCATTGCAGTTGTCATCTGTAACTCCTCCTTCCTAGCTTGGTCGGCCTGTGAATTGTGCTGGGGCAGACAGACCTGCCTCCTGCTGCAGTTCCCCGCCTGCTGTGGCTTTTTCTGCAGAGGCTTTCATGCAAGGTAGTTTTTTCACATTTTCCCGCCAGGGCAACGAGCATTCAGAAGCGTTGCTTCGGGGCTGTCAGTTCATACGAGTGCCATAGCATTTTCGTAAAACATTATTATTATTGTTAGCTGCATCCTTTCTTTAAATACAATGTTAGGAGAATATGTAAAGTTGATAAAAGTAGCACTCCTTTGTTTTAAGCAGGGAAAGAGACCCAGGACTCCCAAGAACTTTCTTCTTGACCACCACCCTGCCTCAATACTCTTCCCCAAGTCTTCATAGAAGCCACAATGAGGCACAGTTTTAAAACCACCTCTCTCGGCCATTGTATGTGTTTTCTTGCCATTTTATACTCAGTTAAGGTCACAGAAGACAGATGAAGCAATTACTGAAGATCTAGGCTCTACAGAGCCTACTGACAAAGCAACTGCTCTAGATGTTGGTTATGTATTCTCTATCCACCCTCCTGTGATTCCTTAACCTTCCATGTGACTAGTGTATGGAGAGTGGTTGAAGAAAATAGCAGAAAAGGAGAATGCTACTGGTGTTAACAATAACTTGTGTTTCATGTTAATCACGTTGAACCTTAGCCACTGCTGTTCCCTCTCCTGCATTTCTCCCCTTTTTGGTATTGTTTTTTGTAGCTTCAAGTCTGCCCTAAATGTGCCTCACAAGCTGGTTTTCCTAGGCGGGTATGGACACATGGAGGTATACATACTGAGTTATCAGTCCCAGCACTGTAGCCTTAGGAAGTTCAGGCAGCATCCATTGCTCCCCCTAGGGGATGCAGTAGATGCATATCCTAAACTGCAAGTGGCCTCCATGTTTTAGCTTTCTACCTGTGACTTTCAAAGCATTCTTAGCTCAATTACTAAATTCTTCCAGCTGGTTGGGAGAGAAGTAAATGGATTTCAACTCAAGCCTATCTGATATCACAGTCCAAACTCTAACTCTCTGTATTGCACTTGCTCTCACTTAACCAGACAGCCTGCAGAGCAGAGGGAGTTTTAATTCTGTATTTCTGGTGTACACCTGCTCTGTGTGGGCAATCCTTGGCACAACCAGATAAAAAGCATCACTGGATTCATGTTTATTTCCTACCTCCTTCCTCTGATTTTTTTTTTCTTGGCTCTTTCCATTTCAAACAGGCTGAGATGTGGAAGGAGGAGTTAGAGGGTTGTCACATGTTCTTTCCTGGACCCTTGGGTGATTGCCTTTTCCCTTATTGTCTCTCCAGTAGCCAGACATAAATGCCTTCATTAACCAGAGATAAGTTATTCCCTTAACTAAAACCTAAGACTCCTTACATATTTTGCTATTTCAGTAATTTCGTACATTAATGAAAAGGAAGCTTTGGGTGAGGAGCAAGTTAGGAAACCCAACAGCAAGCCTGAAACTCTCTGATCTTTAACTGGGTGAGGGGCACCAGTATCCTAGAGCTAGAGCTAGAAGGGTCGCTGGAGAGCTTCAGTTCTTTATCCTCTTTCCTGAATGAGGAAAAAAACCAAAACTAAAGACAGATTATGTGGTTTGCCCAACGTTACACCGATTGAGGTAGAGAATTAGGAGCGACTTCAAAGTCCACACTCTTTTGTTTACTCCATGTTACTCAGAGAAAATCAGGGGCAAAGGGTTAGGCCACAAGCTTGAGGAAAATGTGACAACTTTCAGAGAAAAGGTTTGTGTACAAATTTCCTGAGAGGGCAATCTTTTTTATGAGCGGGTTCTCGGAGGAGTTTGTGTGAACACATCAGAGACATATGGATTACAAGCATTTAAAATCCATATGGGTTGAAGAATGGAGACAGGGGAAAAATTTTGGCACACATTTGCTTTTTTAATATATGTGTGTGTGCCTATATGTGTATATATATTATCAAATTTAAAACATTTGAAAAGCAATCCCAAGTGTTTCAGCCTAAACCACAGAGTGGTTCATCCATCCCCACTAATAAGTTCCAATCCTTCTGTTGTGTGGTCTTTCCTTTCCATGGGTTAGGACCCCACTAAGTCTGTTATACTTCAACCTGAATCCTGCCTGTTTTATACATTTTTAAAGATAGGTATAAAGAGACTAAATCTCACTCTCCCACACAGGAACCCAATTCCCAGGAGTCAACATTTAGCCGAATAGCTTCATTGTGTTTTAAAATGTTTTAAGTTCACTTATAAATAAATTGGGCTATACCAGTGCTTTTGTAATGCACATCATGAAAAATGAACAGTCAGCTTAAAATAGATTTTCTTTTACTGCCAAGTGCATTATGTGAAAAATGTACTCCATCTGGCAGGACAGACCTTGTGGTTGTGTGGATGGAACTACGATAAGGGAGCAGCCCTTTGTGTAGAGAGAATGCGCTAGAGACCCTGATTTCTATCAGAACGCATGCCATGGTTGATGGTGCAGGCCAGGATCACACAAGCCATCTCCTCTTCCTGACACACACACGCAGACTTCCCTTCCTGAGAATTATAGCAGCCAACACTCACCAGCCTGGAATAAATTACTCTTCTGCCTTGCTTTCTCTCTCACTTGTCAGTGCACCAGCCCCCAGATCAAGAACTCACTGTCAGTCTAAACCTGCAGCCTGGCCTTCATTATTTCACAAGGGTGAAAGTAACATCTTCTGGAACTTTTGACTGATACTTCTTCATTCTGACAAAGCTGATCTCATAACCCAGCTCTTTGCAATTCTTTTTCATCCTTGTAACTTTGTTCATTAGCTCTCCAACCTGACATGTCCTCCTGTTCTTTTCCCATGAGCTCGTAACCATCACTTTCTTCAAGGTCAGGAATAATGTTAAGGCTCTTAAAGATGGCACCACTGGCAGATTTTCTTTGAAAACTTGCCTATGGCAGGTCTTTCTGCCATGAAGCTTCCTTTATCTCTTCTTTCTGTAGTAAACTTTGCTTGAAAACTTAAAAAAAAAAAAAAAAAGATGGCACCACTAACCCCATCCAAACGTAATAATCCTGTTCTTCAAGTTTTTCTCCCCTCTGGTGTTCTTTTTTCCTTTCTTCCTATTTAACACACACCTAATTGGGTTCATAGAAGGAGCTGGCAAATTAAACCGAAAATAGCATGGTTGCCAATCTGAGTTCTTCAGTCTAGTGATTGGATATGCCTTGAAATATCCTAATTTCTTTTCAAGGAACACTTTTTAGGAGTATTTAAGTATCTACCTTGTTTACTATTCATACCACAACTCTGTTAATTAGCTATCTTCTTCCTGCTAACTGTTAACTGATTATTGGTTAGAGCTTTGATAATCCTTTGAGTATTTGCATTTTAATAGAGAATTTTCAAATAAGCCAGCATTACCCAGGGCATTTAAATTGAACCACCTCACCTGTGCATTTTATAACCATCATTCAACTAGGCTGTATTTATAGTGACGGTCCCAGAGCTGGTCCCCCATTCTTGCTCCATGCTGCCCATCCTGTTCAGTGCTGTGCCCTCCTGGGAGGTGGTTATAAGCTCAGACTCATGAGATCACCAGAACCGACTTTGAATTCTGATTCTAAATTCAGGCTTTGGCACCTACTGGCTCTGACACAAATTTAGTCTAAGCTTCAGTTTCCTTACCTGTGAAATGGGAATAATAGTAGCGCTCTATACTTATTCTGTTCTTAAGAAAATTACTTGAAACAATGCATGTGAAATATTTAGCTCAGTTGCTGATTTAAAAGTCTATGAATTTTAGTTGTTATTATTACTGTTATTCTGAATCCTATTTTCAGTCTTGTATTCACCCACGAAATCTGACAGATTGGTACATTTTTCTTTTGAACTTTGACTCTAGGCTTTTTTCCTGAAAATTTTGTCTCTCTTTATATATAGGTTACATCTCCCTCAGTTCTAAGCTAGGTGCCTTTTCTGCCTTGTCTGTCCTCAGCTTCTGGGTCCCCTGAAGTTGTATTATTTTGTGTCTACTCAGGAGAGGAAAAGGCCAGGACTCAAGGAAGAGGCTCAAATGGTTGAGTAGCAAGAACACTCATTCCTAGTGGGTAAGATATTTAATAGAGTGCTCTACCCATGTTACCTACAGAATCATTACTTGGACCATTCTTCCACTTCAGGTTCTGTTTGGTGCAGTGCTACACATAGAATAGGCAATGATCAAAGTTCAAGGAATGTGGAGGGGTGCTAAACTAAAGAAAATGGTGATACAAGAATTCCCATGAACCTTTAGGTCAAAAGGATTAGTTGGAGTTTATCTCTATCTGGAATTCTCCTGAACTGGCTGCTGTCATAAGCAGAATGCAATTCAATTTTCAACCAAAAGTCACAGTCAGAACTGACAAGACTTTCTGACTAATTACCTCTTACAGATGTTAGAATAAACCCAAAAGGAATGTTGGGCAGGTGGACATACACTAAGAAAATGCTTCAACAACTCATTGCCTGGAGTAGGTTAGAAGTAGATACTCCTGGGATCTGAGAAAAACCTGTACCAAGTCGGAAACCTAGATGGAGACACCATGGCACAAGAGGGCAAGTTCAAGATGGCAGACAGTGGAGGGGCAAGATGGTAAACATCAAAGGTAAGTTGAGAAGAGGTGAAAACACTCAGGAAGTGGGCTATAAACAAAACAGAGACACTGAAGTTTCATGCTTAGAGAGGTTAATAATGAGTCAAGGCTGGTTTGGCTGTTTTGAAATTCAGAGCTGGTCACAACTTTGGATTTATAGTCTACTAAAAACCTTTATTCAGGGGTTTCAAACTCAATTCAAAACTCAAAAGCAGAGAGGGCTTTGTCTGCTTTTGCTATTCTCCATCCTAGCATGTTAGGCACACGTAGATTAAACAAAGTTCAATGTGTAAATTATACATCAATCATATAGGTATTTTTCCTTTTGTTTTTTAAATGAGAGAAGATGACCGGGCTAGGTGGCTCAGCCTGTCATCCCACACCTTTGGGAGACTGAGGTGAGTGGATTGCCTGAGCCCACGGGTTCGAGACCC
>NW_007016248.1:279320-305942 GCF_000164805.1 Carlito syrichta
TGGAGCCCAGCAGGTCGAGGCTGCAGTGGCCAGGAGTGGCCACTGCACTCCAGTCTGGGCGACAGTGAGACTCCAATTCAAAAAAAAAAAAGAGAGAGAAGATGCCCTATCTAACTGTGTAGTTTATCATCAACTGAGGAATTTCAACAAGACTTTTAATTGCCTTTGCCACTACATAGACTGCTGGGGTAGGCAGAATCATGGCCTCATAAAGATGCCAATGTCTTAATCCCTGGATCTTGTGAGTATGTTTCTTACATGACATAAGGGACTTTGCAGATATGATTAAGTTAAGGATCTTGAGATGGGAGATTATCCTGGATTATCCAGGGAAGCCTAATATAATCATAAGGGTGCTTGTAAATTAAAGAGGGAGTCAGGGAGCACATGAGAGAGAGTTTTGAAGATGCTACACTGCTGACCTTCACAAGGGAAGGAGGCCAAGGAATTCAAAAGGTGACTAGACACTGAAAAGGTAAGGAAATGGATTTTTCTATAGAGCCTACAGAAGCAGCACTGCCATGGCAACACTTTGATTCCAGCCCCATGAGAAACCATTTTTGACTTCTGACCTTCAGAACTGTAAGATAATAAGTTTGTGATGTTTTAAGTCACTAAGTTTGTGGTAACTTGTACAGCAGAAATAGGAATCTAATACAATCATGCTGCCACTGTTACATTAAGGACTAGTTTTTTCAGATTCGGTACTCAGAATGAAATTTTTTTCTTAGTCATTTTTTTAGAAAATGCTGTTACCTGTTGAAAAAATGATACTTTATACTTTGTGATCTTAATCACTTTTTCGGTAGAAAATATTAATGAAGATATATTAGGCTACATGATGAAAACTGGCTAAAAAAAGAGACATTAGACCTGGCTTTCTACTAATTATTCTCAACAAAAATAATTTTAAAAAACTTTTCTTTCAAATCCCTGTTTTAATCAATTTTGTCTATTTCTTCATTATCTCCTTAGGTATATTTAGAATGCTTCTTTCAACTATCTTGAATATTTACTTTAGAGACAAAAGCCTGTATATTTTTGGAAAAGTTGGAGGAGGACAAATGGCCACCAGACAGATCAGACTTTGAGAGTCTCCGCAGGGGCAAGTGTACATAAAGACTCTCTGCGTGAGTAGGCATGTGCTGGTGGGAGAATGAGGGTCCATCTGAGGGGAGACTCAGGTTCATGTACCCGGGACCCCTTTCTGAGGGTGACCGCAAGCCCCCACTGCCCTGAGATTTGGGGTGCAGTGTGCAGGACCAACTGCTGCTTGCAGGACTCACCTGAGAGGACGCTGCCTAGTCTGGCTAATTCTCCTTGCCTGGCGCCTGGCCCACACCATCGCCTGTTGTAACAGATCAGTTGGAGCCCTGTGTCTGATTGGTAGAGAGAGAGAATCGAGGAAAGCCAGGGAGGAGGCCCATACTTGGTGAAGAAACACTGGCAGCAGCCATTTTCTCTGTCCCAGGACCAGGCAGAGACCTGCATTGCCCCACCCAGCTCTGCCCAGCTCCGCTGAGCCTCCAACTTGGGATCTAAGGTAATTGCATCAAACTGGGAGAGATAGAAGCCCTTCCCCCCATGCTAGATCGGACACAGACAGGTCAGATCCGAGTAGTAGACTTGACAGGCAGTAAGTCGGCTGAGCCCAGATCTGTTCCACCCTCCTTCCATAGCAGGCCTAGGACATCTGACCCAAGCTGTGAACAACCCTATCAGACTGTGATGAGAGTTAGAGATCAGAGGACATTGATCTCATAGAAAGGACATTGGACTTACAGAAGTGACCTCAGAGCTAGTCTGGTTCCTTGTTTTATTTTTTATTCTTTGTCTGTTTTGTTCATTTTTGTTTGTTTTTTGTTTTAGCTTTTTTCCTCTCTCTTCTTTCTGTTTTTGATAACACTTTCATACTTGCTTTGTTTCTGTTATTTTACTGATTTTTTTTCTTTAGACTTCCTGTTTGTGTATGGGAAGAGTACATCAATAAGGAGGTTGGTTGACTTGAGTGTTTGTATGGTTGTCTGTGTGTTTTAGTTTTTTTTTTTTACTCTTTGCTGTCTTAGTGTCTCTTTTCATTTGTTAGTCAGTACGTGTGTCTGTTTTCCCTCTTACTCTTCTCTCTCTCCACCTTCCTCTTGCCTCCCCTCCTTTCTTGTTTCATTCTTTTCCTTTTTTTTTTTTTAAACCTCAATTTGCTTTCAGGGAGCAAACTTAAATTCCCACTACACAGACAGATTGCAAGGCAGTGGGAAGTGGGTTCCAGGGTGGCCATAAACGTGTTGGTGGATACTGGGATTAACAGATAGATTTTGAATCACAGCTATCCCCCCTCAATTGAATCTCAAAATTCCAAAAAGTATAGCCCCTAACCCACAGTCCAGCGTCAGAATTGAACAAAGTCAGAGAATCCACATAAGGAAGAATAGAAGATTAAGCAAACAGAAGTAAAAGCAACCCCACCATCCCTGAACAAGAGAATTAAAGAAGAGGTAAGAAAAAAAAAGTGGAGGGGGAGGAAAATCTACAAAAATGAAGAAAAGCCAAAAGAAGAATATGGGTCTCAAACAGATCCCTGGGAGGTCAGACAATGAGAAAACAGACTTTGGAAGACAAACAATGAAGAGCCCCCAGAGGGGCTGGTCACATGCAACAAACCCAGATATCAAGACATTAATAGAGATAATAAAAAGAATTGAAGAGAGGCAAGAGGAAAATAAGAAGGAGTTGATAACTGAGATAACAGCAGTAAAGAATTCTGTGAATGAAATAAATAATATACTGATAAGCATGGAAAGCAGAATTAGCCAAGCAGAAGAAAGAATCTCAGAGCTTGAGGACCAAAATATGGAACTAACCTCAACTGTCAAAAACATAGAAAAGAAGCTTAAAAAGACAGGATAAAATCTTCAAGAGATGAGTGATTAGGTTTGCTAAGAGTAATTGGACTTTCTGAGGCAGAAAGCAAGACAAAGACCACCCTGGAACAAACATTCCATGAAATTATTCAAGAAAACTTCCCTCATCTCATCACTGATGTGAAAATTCAAACACAAGCGATTCAGAGAACCCCTGCAAGACAACAAATGAGAAGAACAACTCCCAGACACATAATAATTCACTGAAACAAAGTAGGTGTAAAAGAAAAAATCCTAAAGGCAGGAAGAGAAAAAAGTCAGACTACATACTGGGGAAGACCAATTAGAATAGCAGCAGATTTATCTATAGAAACACTTCAGGCTAGGAGAGCTTGGAGCCCAATCTTCAAAGTTCGCAAAGATAAACAATTTCAACCAAGAATAACCTACCCAGCTAAGCTAAGCTTCATCAATGAGGGAGAATTAAAATCTTTCCCAGACATTCAATCCCTAAGAACTTAATGCTGCCTCTAGGCAACATCTACAAGAAACACTTAAGAAAGTGCTAACAGAATAAAGGAAAAAAGAATGACAATGTTCTTCACAAGAGTGCAGAAAAAGGATTGAAAATACACACGAATTAACCCAAAAATTAAAAGAAAGACAACAAACAAGAACAGCAACGACTCTACAAGAACCTGATGACAGGGATAAACTCTCACATCTAAATAAGGGCCTGAATGCGAATGGACTAAATGCACCTCAAAAGACAAAGAATGACAAAATGGATAAAAATCATGAGGCAACAATATATTGCCTCCAAGAGACTCATCTCACCAGAGAGGACACTCAGACTCAAAGTAAGAGGAAGGGAAGCAAAATTTCAGTGGAACAGAACACAAAAGAAAACAGGAATTGCAATCTTAATATCAGACAAAATACCCTTTAAGCTATCAAAAATTTAAAAAGATACAGAAGATCGCTATATAATGATAAAAGGTTCAATCCATCAATAAGAAATATTCATCCTAAACATATATCCACCCAACATAGGAGCACCAACTTTCATAAGCCAACTTCTAGGGAAAGTTAAAAAAGACATTGACTCTAACACTATGTAGCTGGGGACTTTAATACTCCACTCATAATCCTAGACAGATCATCAAGACAAAAAGCAATCAAGAGCATTCAGAACCTCAGTGTGACTCTTGACTAAATGGACTTAATTGATACTTACAGAACACTCCACTCAATGACCATAGAATATACATTCTACTCATCACCACATGGAACATACTCTAAGATCGACCACATCTTTGGCCATAAATCAAGCATAAATAAATTTCATAAGATTGAAATTTTGCCATGCACCTTCTCAGACCACAGTGGAATACAAATAAATATTAACACCAAAAAAGTCCCCCCCAAATCCACAAAGACATGGACACTAAACAGTATGATGCTAAGCAACTCCTGGGTCAATATGGAAATTGAAACAGAGATTAAAAGGTACCTGGAAACAAAAATGAAGAAAACTCTTGGATGCCATGAAAACAGCAGTAGGAGGGGAATTCATATCTTTACAAACACACATGAAGAAAATGGAAAGATCACAAGTTAACAAGTCACTCAAGAAAGCTAGAAAAGCAAGGCCATCAAAACCCTAACTTCAGCAGAAGAAACCAGATCACCAAAATAATAGCCCAAATCCGGGAAATAGAAAACAAAAATATACTACTAAAAAAAAAAAAAAGTCAATGAAACAAAAAGTTGATTCTTTGAAAAGATAAACAAGATTGATGGTCCCCTAGCTAAACTGACCAAGAAAAAGAGAGAAAAAGCCCAAATAAACTCAATCAGAAACACAAAAGATGAAATCATATCTGACCCTGAAGAAATAGAGACTACTATGTACACTTGTATGGAAACAAACTTGAAAACTTAAAGGAAACGGAGGACTTTCTGACATCATACAACTTCCCTGGGTTGAAACAAGAAGAAATCAAGACACTAAATAGACCAATAACAATCCAGGAAATTGACTATGTCATAAGAAAACTACCTACAAAAAAAAAACCCTGGACCAAATGGCTTTCCAGCAGAATTCTACAAAACATACAAGGAGGAACTGGTACCAATCCTACTGAAAGTATTCCAGGTGATTGGGAAAGATGGAACTCTCCCCAAATCATTTTATGAAGCTAAAATTACATTGATACCCAAGCCAGGTAAAGACCCAACAAAGAAAGAGAACTACAGCCAATATCCTTGATGAACATAGATGCTAAAATTCTCAACCAGATTCTAGCAAACCAGTTTCAACAACACATCTCAAAAATCATCCACCATGACCAAGTAGGCTTCATCCCCAGGATTCAAGGCTGGTTAAACATTTGTATGACCACTAATGTAATTAAATACATCAACAGATGTAAAAGCAAAAACCACATGATTATATCATTAGATGCAGAATAAGCTTTTGATAAAATCCAGCACCCCTTCTTATAAAAACCCTTGAACATCTAGGCATAGATGGAGTGTACCTCAAAATAGCAAGAGCCAGCTATGAGAAACCCACAGCCAGCATACTGCTAAATAGAAATTGGAATGATTTCTCCTGAAAATTGGAACAAGACAAGGATGCCCACTCTCACCCCTCCTGTTCAACATAGTTTTGGAAGCTAACTAGAGAAATCAGAGAAGAGAAGGCGATCAGGGGTATCCAAATAGGAAAAGAGGAAGTCAAGTTTTTGTCTTTGCAGATGACAAGATTCTATACCTTGAAAACCCAAGAGAATCTATCAGAAACCTCCTTGCACTGATAAAGGACTTTGGCAAAGTCTCAGGGTATAAAATAAATGTGCAAAAGACAATCAGATTTCTATACACCAATGATAAACAGGCAGAAACCCAAATAAAAAGCACAGTTCCATTCACAAGAGCCACCAAAAAAAAAAAAAAAAAAAAAACCCAAAAATGAAATACCTGGACATCTTCCTAACCAGAGATGTGAATGACCTTTACAATGAAAACTACAAGACATTGCTCAAATAAATCAAAGATGACACCAACTAGTGAAAAAATATTCTATGCTCATGGATTGGAAGAATCAACATTGTTAAGATGTCCATTCTACCTAAGGCAATCTACAGATTTAACATAATACCCATCAAATTATCAGCAACATTCTTCTCAGACCTAGAAACAACAATATAGGAATTCATATGGAAACATAAATGACCACGAATTGCCAAAACAACCCTCAGGAAAAAACAAAAAACAAAGAACAAAGCAGGAGGAATCACACTCACAGACTGTAAACTTTATTATAAAGCTACAATAATCAAAACAGCCTGGTATTGGTACAATAACAGGGATATAGACCAATGGAATAGAATTGAAATTCCAGAAGCAAAACCTCAATTTCTCAGACAACTCATCTTTAACAAAGCCTCCACCACCAACCACTGGGGAGAGTAGAATCTATTCAGTAAATGGTACTGGGAAAGCTGGCTGACCACATGCAGAAGATTAAAACAGGACCCCCACCTATCTCCATACATAAAAATTAACTCTAAATGGATCAGAGACCTAAATGTAAAACCTCAAGCTATAAGAACCATAGAAAATGCAGGAGACATTCTTATGGAAATTGGAACTGGCAACCAGTTCCTGATCAAAACCCTAAGTGCCCGTGCCATAAGAGATAAGATAGACAAGCAGGACCTCATCAAACTAGCAAACTTCTGCAAAACAAAATAAACCATCAAGAGAGCAGGGAGACAGCTCACAGTCTGGGAAGAAATATTTGCCAACTCTATTTCTGACAAAGGCCTAACATCAAGGATCTACAAGGAACTCAAACACGCTGAGAAGCAAAAAACAAACAGCTCAGTTACAAAGTGGGCAAAATATGTGAATAGACAGTTCTCAAAAGAAGACATACGAACAGCCAACAGATACATGAAAAAACGTTCAACCTGACTAGTCATCAAAGAAATGCAAATTAAAACTATACTGAGATACCATCTAACTCCGGTCAGAATGGCCATCATCAAGAACTCACAAAATAACAGATGCTAGAAAGGGTGCAGTGAAAAGGGAACAATTCTACTCTGTCTGTGGGAGTGTAAACTAATACAGCCTCTGTGGAAAACAGGGTGGCAATTCCTAAAAGTTTTAAAAATCGACCTTCCATATGACCCTGCAATCCCCCTACTGGGAATATACCCGGAAGAATTCAAATCACTCTATAAAAAAGATATCTGCACACATATGTTTATTATAGCATTTTCACAATAGCAAGAACCTAGAATCAACTGTGTTGTCCATCAAAAGAGAACTAGATTAAAAAAATGTGGTACATATACACAATGGAATATTACACAGCCATAAAGAAAAACAAAATCATGAACTTCGCAGCAACCTGGAATTATAGGTTCTAATTCCTTAGAACCTATAATACTGAATGATCTCTAACAGAAACAAAGCACTGGATATCACATGTTCTCACTCATAAGTGGACCTTGAACAACTACTGCAATACTATGAGAAAAGGATTGACAGTATCGGGAAACTGATACTGAGGGGCAGAGGGGGCAGGGAGGTGGGATTGGCGGTAGTGGAAATCTGCCTGGGGAAGGAGGGGCGGCACACCTCATCAGCAAGGGTACCTGCACAATGAATATTTGTGTACCTAACCCTGAATTGTATTCCACAATTTTAAAATAAAAAATTTAAAAGTTAAAAAAAAGTTTATTAAACCAAACTCTGTTCATGCCTCCTCCAAAGGAAAAGTGTTTTTATTCTACTCAAATGACAGGTATTGTTTTGTCATTTCTGAGGCCATTCTTCTGAGGTCATTCTTCTTTTTATCCTGGTCTCAGCAAGCAAAAAAAGACAATACTATGCAGAAGAAAATGATAATTTGTCTTTGTCTTCCCACGGTCTCCACATAACTGTATCATCAGGCACCTATAACTCCTGGGAAGGAAGCACTTACATCACTTCCTGAATCCATTTCGCTCTACTTGATTGAATTTTCAGTCTTACATACTTCTCATTCTTCTGGAATCAGTTAATCCTTTTATCTTTTTCCCACATCTTAAAATACAAACTGACAAACATACAACACCAATTCATTTCATTAGACTTTGTTTTTCTTTCTAAATATTCTTTCTTTTCTTTTCTCTCTTTTTTAATATCAGATTTTTAATTTCTTGCTTTTTATTCACATGTTAACTCTGGTGATCCAGATCACATACTACCAACCTCTCTACTGTAGTTATTTTTGTCTGAGTGGGGGTCTCACTTTGTCACCCAAGCTAGAGGGCAGTGACACAATCAAGGCTCACCAAAACCTTAACTTCCTGGGCACAGGCAATCCTTCTTCCTCAGCTTTTGAGTAGCTGGGACTACAGCTACATACCACAATGTTTGGCTAATTCTTTCATTATTATAGAGTCAAGGTCTCTCTATGTAGCCTAGGAAGGTCTCAAACTCCTGGGCTCAAGCAATCCTTTCACCTTAGCCTCCCAACATGCTGGGATTACAGGTGTGAGTCACTACACCAGGCTACAGCATCTATTGCTAAATCCCATTGTGGTGGGATTCTTTACCAAGAGACAGGATACCAAGGCTTCTTTGCCAGGAAGCAGCCTTTATTAGAGCCAGCACCGACTCAGCAGACTCACATCCAAAGGCTGAGCCCCATACGCAGTGGGGTGTTGCTTTATGTACTTTTCTTCACATTTTAGCCCCTTTGTCTTCCTTATATGGCAACATACATTTTGATTGGATATTTTATGGCACAGGGTTGTAACAGGGTTATGCATGCGCACTTAGACATTGATTGTGCCATGTTAATTTCTCTTTGTTCTGGAAAGGCCCTTACCACATTCCCTCCTTTGGTTCTCAGGCCCTTCTAGGGTCAAAGAGCATCATCTTGGTTTAGAGGTTGGACATTCTACTATTTTACCCATACAGCATCTCCTGGTTTAAAGGGGTGGGCGCCTGTGGTTAAACTTACAGGTGACCATTTCCTAACCCAATGGTGTACAGCGGTTAGGGTTGAACCAAGGGCCTGCATTTGCTATCTCAGGGGAAGTTTGCCTACTTTCTTTAGATCCCCTCATATACCCTTGATAATGGGGGGAGGGCATCTGTAAAGAATTTCAAAAGAGGAGAATCCTGTTTGTCTCGTAGGGCTAGACCTGACTCTTAACAAAGCAATTGGCAACAGCTGAATGTAGGTGGGTCTCCTGACACAGTTTACTTAGCTGTAATTTTAGAGTTTGATTCATTCATTCCACCATTTTGGAGCTCTGGGGACAGTATGCAGTGTGTAATTTCCATATGATTTTTAAACTCCTTGCTACCAATTGTGTTAATTCAGCTATGACCACTGGCCCACTGTCTGATTCTATGGTGACTGGGATCCCAAATCAGGGAATGATTTCTTTTAGGAGAAGTTGGGCCACTTCGTGTGCTTTCTCCATGCAGGTGGGAAAGGCTTCTACGCAGCCTGAGAAAATGCACACAAAGACTAACAGACATTTCCAGCTTTGGACTCAGGAAAGCTCAGTGAAGTCCACAACTGTATTCTCAAATGGGATCTCTCCAACACGCTGTACTCCAGGGGAGATCTTAGGCTACTGACATGGGTTATTTTGGGCACACATTTCGCACTGTTCCCACACTGCACAGGCTATGCTGGAAAGTTGAGGAATGTAGAATGTTAGCCCAATGTGGTCTTGAGAACCATTCAGCCAATGTGGGTTTCCTGGAGGAACTGCTTGACAAAGGTTGGGGCCAAGGTCTCAGGAATTGTGACATGCCCATCCTTAAACTTCCACCATCTGCCTGGGAGGTAGTTTCCATCTTCAGTCTTGAACCAAGTGTGCTCGTGTTGTGAGTAATTAGGGTCCCATTCCACCAACGGACTAGGGAACAGTGCAGCAGCCAGAGCTCTTGGGTTTATTGTCCCCTGGGAGGCCACAGGCTTTGCTTCTTGGTCTGCTGTCCAGTTTCTTCAAGCAACCATTGTGTCTCTCTTTTGATGTCCCCAACAATGCATAACTGCTACCTTCTTAGGGGTCCATACAGCATCTAAAAGTTCAAAGATTTCTTTACCATATTTTATGTACTTTCCTCCTGAGTTAGGCCCTTTTCTTTATATAAAGCCCCATGTACATGGAGGGTGGTGAAGGTGTGTATTTAAAATTGGTGTATATATTGACACTTATTCCTGCTGCCAGTTGAAGGGCTTGGATTAATGCCATGAGTTCTTCTCTTTATACTGAGGTCCCTTTTGGCAGAGACTTTGCCCCGATGGTGGAACTCAGGGTCACCACGGAATATCCAGCAAGGCATTCTCCCTCTCTCACGAAGCTGCTACCATAGGTGAAATACTCAACATCAGGGTCTTTGAGAGTCTGGTCCATTAAGTTCGATTGACTGGCAAATACTTCATTCGTGACTTCAGTGCAGTCATGACAGGGCTGACCTGGCCCAACAGGCAACAGGTTTGCAAGATTGAGAGTTTGCACCACTTCTAGGTAAATGCATGGGTTTTCACATAGCATTCCCTGATATTTGACCATGCTGGGCATTAGTTAGCCAGTATTGTCCTTTATGCTCCATTAATGTCAATACTGAGTGTGGCACTCAGACTGTTAATTCTTGTTCCATAGTCAATTTGTCAGCCTCTGCCACTAAAAGGGCCATGGCTGTAAGTGCCCATAGGCAGAGTAGACAGCCTCGAGCAATGGAGTCAAGTTGTTTGGAGAGGTATGCTACTGGACAGTGCCATGACCCCAACATTTGGGTTAGAACTCCCACCACTATAACAGTTCGCTTGTGTACATACAGGAAGAAGGGTTTAGACATGTCTGGGAGTCCTAGACTGGGTGTGTTAGTGAGGGCTTGCTTAATTTCTTCAAAGACCTTTTGTTATGTTTGCTCCCATAGCAAAGGTTCTCATTCTCCCCCACTTTGTGGCCCCATAAAGAGGATTTGCCAAAATAGAGAAGTTAGGTATCCAGATTCTACAGAAACCTGTGGCCCTAAGGAACTCTCAAACCTGGCATTGTGTTGACGGCACTGGAATTGAGCAAATGACTTCTTTCCTCTCTTGGCTGAATTGACATGGTCCTTGGGATAGGTGGAAACTGAGATATTTGACCTTTTCCTGACAGATTTGGACCTTTTACTTTGAAACCTTGTAGTCAGCCTCCCATGGGAGGGTGTATAGCTGTCATGTCCCTTCCATACAGTTCTTCTGCATCCACCTGGCCAACAGTAAGTCATCCACACACTGAAGTAGTGTGCAGCCATGTTGGTCCACTGGGAAGCCTTTTAAATCAAAGGCTAATGCCATGCTGAAGAAGGTCAGGGAATTTTTAAACACTTGAGGCAATCTAGTCCAGCTCAACTGTCCTTTGTCGTCATTTTCAGGATTCTTCCATTGAAAAGCAAAAATTGGTTGACTCTGAGGGGCCAAGTGGATACAAAAGAATGCGTCCTTGAGGTCCAAACATGTAAAGAGGGCAGCCTCAGTAGGGATAAGACCCAGGAGACTGTGGGGGTTGGGGACAACTGGGTGTAAGGTAACAGTGACCTGGTTTACTGCTCGTAAATCCTGAACTGGCTGGTAGTCATCTGTCCCTGGTTTCTGGACTTGCAGGAGGGGCATGTTCCAAGATGACTGGCAGGGTCAGAGGATTCCATACTTTAGAAGTCCTTCCAGACATTTCTGGATCCCAATCTGCACCTTGCAAGGATGAAATACTGTCTCTAGTGATAGGTCCTGCCCCCAGTTTTAGTTCTGCTACTATTGGGGGTATGTTTCAGGCTAGTCTGGGAGGATTGCCCTCAGCCCATACCCTGGCACCTGGAAGGGAAGTTAAGGTCCTTGTTGTGACTTCTCTATGAAACTACAGAGAAGCCACTCTTTTCCTCAGGGGACTGTGAGAGTCATAATTTTTGCTTCGGATTTCCCTAGGGTCAGAGTTGCTTGACCATCAGAGTGGAAAGTTATTTGGTCTTGCAGCTTTCCCAGGAAACCCTGACCCATTAAAGCCACAGGACAGTTGGGGAGGTACAGGAATTCATGAATAACTTCATGACCTCCTAGATTACATCACTGGGGTCATAAGAAGGGGCAATGAGTCCGGCCACTCGTGGACCCCACAATAGTGGCTTGTCTCTGTGAGAGAAGGCCCACAGATTGATTTATTACAGAATGTTCCACTATGTTCCCCAGTATCCACTATGAAGTCAAGGGGTTGGCCCCCCATTGTCATTTAGACCATAAGTTCCTGGAGGTCTAACAAAATGGAGCCCAGTCTGTCCTAGTCTTCTCCATAGTTTTCCATAACAACTAGGCTGACCAGATTATTCTTGGGGTCCACATATGGTTGGGGCGCAGGATGGTACCATCTTTGGAACACCTGGTCTCCCCGACTCTCTGGGGAGTTGAATGAAAATTTTCTGGCTCTGGACACTCATTTGCCCATTGACCTTGGTGGAAACAGCATGCACATTAGTTTCACCCCAATCTCATCACTGGTCGAAGTGGTTCTTCTTCTTGGTCCATTCTCTGGCCCTGACCTTGACCTCAGCCTGGTGGGACCATTCTTTGGGTGTGTCCCAACCGCTCCACCAAGGCAGCAGCAAGAAGATCCACCTTCTTCTTCATTTTCTGGTTTGCTTTTCGTCAGGCTCTTGGTCTCGGTTGACAAATACCTTCACTGTAACCTGTAATAGTTGACTAGCATTCATCACAGCAGAACCCTCTAACTTCTGGAGTTTGCGTAGGATGCCTCTTTGAGCCTAACCAACAAAAGCTGCATTAACCATTCATGATTTTCAGCTGCTTCTGGGTTAAAGGGGGTGTAAAGGTAAAATGCCTCGCATAGCCTCTTTTAGAATTGACTTCGTCTCTCTTCAGGTCCCTGGAGCACCTCTGAGGTTCTGCTTACGTTCATAGCCTTTTCCCCTCCTTCCTTCATATTAAAAGAGCCTCTTGGTAATACTTGAGCATTTGAAATTCCTGGCCACCATTAGGGTCCAGTTGGTGGTCTTTCTCAGGGAACTGATTCCGGGCATAGGCCTGAGCATTCATCGTCTCTGCAGAGGCTGCTCCTCTAACCATTTTAAAGTGATCTGAGTAATTTGGCAGCATTCTTCAGTGATAAACAGAGTCAGGAGAAGCTGGCAGCAATTAGTCCAAGTGGGCTTGTGAGTCTGGATGATGGGTTGCATTAGATCAATCATGACCTGAGGCTTCTCAGTGAATGAGGGCTATGGTTTTTCCAGTTCAGGAGATCAGTAGTAAAAAAGGACTGATATATAAAAGTACATTGTCCCCCTTGGATCTGATCATCTTGACTGTAGTAGAGGGGCCCTCTAGTTTATTACAGTGGCAGTTGTAAGGCCTCTCAGCGCTTGTGGGGAGGGCAGCTGCTGGCAAGATCCTCCTGGTGCTTTCCAGTCAGAGTGTATGAAGTTAGAATTGGTGGTTCCGGAGTAGCAGCAACCAGGGGCGTCTTGGGTGACTTTGTAGGAGGGGGGACTTCAGAGGTGGAGTTCTGGCTGTAGTAGGTGTGGGGAGTGCAGGCAGCAGTGAGGGGTACAATGGCACATAAAGTGGAGGGGTTTCCTCAGCCTCCTCAGACAGAACGGGCTTCTCAGGTTCTAACCAGCATTTTTGAGGAAGCTATCACTCGGGCCATCATGAATTTACAGTTCTCTTCCTGACAGACTTTTAACCAACATGGTCAAGAAAGGACTAACTTGCCGGGCTTGGTGGCTCAGCCTGTAATCCCATGCCTTTGGGAGGCTGAGGTGAGTGGATTGCCTGAGCCCACAGGTCTGAGACCCGCCTGGGCAGTGAGACCTCATCTCTACACTAAATCAAAAATTCAGCCGGGCATGGTAGCACATGCCTGTAATTCCGGCTACTCGGAAGGCTGAGGCAGAAGGATCGCCGGAGCCCAGTAGGTCGAGGCTGCGGTGGCCAGGAACGGCCATTGCACTCCAGTCTGGGCGACAGAGTGAGACTCCAACTCCAAAACCAAAAAACAAAAAAAAAACAAGAAAGAACTATCTTGCCAACAGTCAATGCAATGTAAGGGAATTGGACAGGGGGCCTGGGTCCCCTACAATGATTCTAAACACTTTGCTAAATAGTTCTTTGTCTAGTGATCCCTCAGAGGGCCAACCCACCCTGAATGAGGGTCAATCTATTTCATAGAATGCCCAGGGTTTTCTGGGAGTCAACTTAATACCATAATTCCCTGAATATCCCTTTTTGAAATTCTTTATCATACACTCTAGGGGTGTAAGTTTACACTGTTTGCCACCCAGCCCTTCCTCTAAAGACAATAATCATACACAAGAAAGGGAAAGGGAAGGGGTGAGCACTTGCTTCATCTGTCTCCAGCTGCTCCTCACGGAGATATTTCAGGTGCCTCTTAGCAATTGATAGGTCAGTATAAGCCCCTGACCAGGTTTTGATTCAGGATTTCTCCTGAGTCTACTTCCACCCTAAACTGTATGAGGTCCCCATGGATCCATGGATTGGGACTTCATTCTCACTGTGCTACCAAGCAGTGTCTCATTCATTCACACTCACACAATGTCTCCAAACCACAGCCCAGTGCCTTGGAGCTGCAGTTTTGTCCCTTGCAGGACAACTTGGGCAACTCTGGGAGGTGATCAGGCTCCCCTACTGCCTCTTAGGGGCAGGCTTATCAAATTGAACCTGGGTTTTTACCAGTCTGACTGGTGGTGCTCCCTTGGCTTGTTCCTGGGCCCTACCAGGTTCCTTTGTTCTCCTAGGGCCCTTTCCTGGCATGCTGGGAGGGCTAGTCCCCTGTGGATCAATTGATTCACTGGTGCCAGGTGAGGTCACCTCTCCTGGCATCCCAGGGGTCACACCCCGGCAACAAGGGAGGTGAAATCATCGTCTCCATCTTCCAGGTGAGCTCCCAGCAATGTGAAAAGACAGGACATCGAGGCTTCTTTGCCAGGAAGCACCCTTTATTAGTGCCGGCACTGGCTCAGGAGATTCATATCCCAAGGCTGAGCCTGGAACACAGTGGGGCATTGCCTTATATACTTTTCGCTAACTTTTCTTCACATTCTAACACTTTATCTCCCTTATATGGCAATATACATTTCAATTGGGTATTTCATGGCACAGGGTTGTAACAGGGTTATGCATGCACACTTAGACATTGATTGTGCCTGTTAATTTCTCTCTGTCCTGGGAAGGCCCTTACCACACCATGAGTATACTGAATTTTAAATTTCTATGTCAAAACATATAATACACAATAAAAGTCACAAGACAACTTGCAAAAATTCTTGCAAAACTTATTATAAAAAATTATATCTTTTTTCTGGAAGAGCCCTTTATAGATAAATAAGAAATAAGTACAACTATTAAAAGGGCAATTCATGTAATATTATAATTTGGAAAAGAATACAACATCAATAAATATGAAAACATCCACCTTATTTGCTAGTCAAATGCCTGTAAATATATTTATAAAGTGGATCTCATTTCCAGTGCTGGTAAGGCTGTGGTGAAATAGGTACTCTCAGAATTGTGTGTAAAATTTTTCTATGAGGATATTTGCCGGAGTCCAGCTCCAGCCGGGTTCAGGGTACCCCAAAGGTAGAGACAGTGTCGGCGATTGGGGGGAAGAAGAGAGAAAGAGAGAGAGAGAGAAAGAGACTGAACTCCGGTCTAGTGCAGAAGCAATGTGTATTGTTGGGAATTACAATGGGTCTTTTATACACAAAGTCAGATGTGGGAGGGGCATTCCCCACCCACCAGAAACCTTAATCCATGAAAACTTAATCAATGATTGCCTTTAAACCCTTTTCATATGATAATCTTAAAATCCCATAACAAAGGATAACCTACTCTGTGACTGACATATTCTATAAAACTTTTTCATCCTAAACTGATTGATTTATGCCAAGTTAAACAATTCTATAGAAGCTTAAGTATTTACTTTACAAACTAAAGTGGCCCATCCCAGAATGTTTGGAATGTGGCCCAATCCAAAGATCACAGTGGGCTACCTGCAAGTAACCCAGCTGCATTCTTTCAACAAAATGGCTGTCTTCTAAAACTATATTCTATAATTTACACCTTCAATAAATCCTAAGATCATGACCCAGAAGCCTGTGACCAATACTAAGGCTCTTAGATGTGACACGAGTTTGAATTATAATTTGTGTGAAAGCCAAAACTGCAGTTTGCAGAAGAATGGGAGCAATGAACTTCTAAAGTTAGCTTGTGTTCATCCCGGTCTCAGAGTTTTTATGTTTTGAGCTCACAGGAGCTTAATCTGGTTAGTGCTGAGTAGAAAGGGGGAGGAAATGGGGTCAATAGCTCCCGAACGCATCCTAGTGGTCTCGGGGTTAACGGTCCTTCCTGATCCCTAACGCTCAGTGGGCCTCCGTGACTGGCTCCCAACAGATATTTACCATGTGTTTATTACTAATGGCACAATTTTAGAAACCAATAGAATTTCCAATAATAAGCAATAGGCTAAGTTACAATATATTTTATATATCAGAAGACTATATAGATAGTTTAATGATATTAGAAAATAGTAAAGATGTAGTAAAGGATTTACAGATGTAGGGGGAGACGAGAAAAAATTCAAAATGTCTTAAATGGTTTAAGCAAACATTTTCTTGGCCAGGCGCGGTGGCACGAGTCTGTATTCCCAGCACTTTGGGAGGCTGAGGCGAGAGGATTGCCTGAGTCCAGGGGTCGGAGATCAGCCTGGACAACTTGGTGAGACCTTGTCTCTACAATAAATCAAAAAAATTAGCCTGGCATGGTGGTGCATGACTTTCATTCCAGGTACTTGGAAGGCTGAGGCAGAAGGATCGCCTGAGCCCAGCAGGTCAAGGTTGTGATGGCTGTGAGCATGCCACTGCACTCTAGCCTGGGTGAAAGAGTGAGACTCCAACTCAAAAAAACACATTTTCTCTTTCCCTTTCTATATTTTCCAAGTTTCTACAAAAAGTATTGATTTCATAACTGGAAATCAAATACACTCCATTGCAGACAAATCTTTTATTATAAATAATAATAAGCTATAATAACAAAAGAGACTATAGTATATCATTTCTAGGTGCTGAGAGTTTGCAAAGTCTATGGAAAAGCCGTGAGTCTGATATGATGTTACTGGTAAACAGCTAGGGGGTAGCTATACTAACGTGCTATAACCCTTGGAAAAGCTCCTGGTTGGAGTGATAATAAAGCTGCCTTCATAAAACTAATAAAAGGCCACAAGTTTAGAACTGTAATGGGGCCCAAATTTTGTTAAGGTCTAAATCACAAAATGTTTATTATACTTATTTTCTTTTCTCCTTGACCTTTTCTCTCTCTGTGCATATCCTAGCCCGCAGGGTTGCCTGCAAGATTAAGGAACTTATTTTTTTCTTGAAGAACAATGAACTGTGGGTCATGCCAGCCTCCTTGATGGTATCCAGAAGTTTAATCAGGTGAAGGTCTTGAGCAGCTTTTACCACCAGGGATTCTCCTTCCTGTATCCATTGTTCATCAGATTTTTAACTTATTCAACTGCTTTTATAGATAACATAAGCCTAAGACTGATGTTTAAGATATTTTTCAGACTTTGCATTCTGGTAAACCACCTTATGCCAACTACAAGTGACCCATGAAGCCTACACACAAGCTGACTGGTAACACAGAGAAAATCTCTGTAACTCTATCCCCAACCAATCAGCAGTCCCAATTCCCAACCCCCCTGCCAAATTATCCTTAAAAACCCTAGCTTCTAAGTTCTCCTAGAGGTGAATTTGAGACATAGCTCCCGTCTTCCTCACTCAACTACTTTGTGATTACTGAACTATTTTTCTTTTTCTGTCTATTTTGGGGGAAATCAATAACATTCCACTTTTATTTAATACATTTAACAGGCATTTGGTGAATGTCTCTTGGTGCTAGGCAAATACTACAACAGCTGCTGTTCCAGTCTCAGCTTTTCCGGACAGCGGGCATAAGAACCCTCAAGGCTATGGCAATAATTTCTTATGGAGCTTAAGGAAATTGATAAGAACTTTGCCTGACTAGAAAGTCACTTCAGCTTATCATGTAAAAAAAAAGCATATTTATGAGTATAATGAGTAATTGAGAACTGAATATGGGCTATTCTCCAAGGAGAGACTTTTAGAGAAGTTGCTGGAGGTATAATAGATGGATCTGGCACAAGTCTGAACTTGTTTCTATAAGCCCAACCCACAGGGAGGCAGGTGGAAGATCATCTTGCTCTTTAAGGCATCAGGCAATACAAGCCTGAACTGAGGTCCTGCCCAGAGTGGAGGAAAGTAGGGTCACTGCAAAGAAAGAATTGCTAGTACTTGGGGATTGAAGCAGAGATCAAGAAAAACGTTAAAGTCAAAAATTACAACATTTCTGAGCCAGGAGTTTCCAAGAAAATAATGGAAGCTCTGTCAGAAATGCAGTTATGGGTGGAAGTTGGTTTTAGAGGGGAAAATGGAAGATAGTGAGTTTAGTTACAAATGGCAAGATAGTTTAGTGCAATGTCCACCAAGCAGATAAGAACATAGGAGAAAGGTTAGGGTTGGGCACAGGCTATATAATTATAGACTTTGTGAATAACTTTAAGTACGAATTGAAATTGCAATTGTGAATGAAGTCACACTCATATCACTAATGGTTGATCAAAACATAAATCTCTGGCTGGGCTCGGTGGCTCAGCCTGTAATCCCACGCTTTGGGAAGCCAAGGTGAGTGAATTGCCTGAACCCACGGGTTCAAGACCTGCCTGGGCAACTTGGCAAGACCTCATCTCTACAATAAACAAAAAAAATTAGCTGGGCATAGTAGTGCGTGCCTGTAGTTCCAGCCACTTGGAAGGCTGAGGTGGAAGGATCGCTGGAGCCCAGCAGGTCGAGGCTGCGGTGCCCGGGAGCAGCCTCTGCACTCCAGTCTGGGCGACTGAGTGAGACTCCAAGTCAAAAAGACAAATCAAAACAAAAAACAACAAAAAAACCCCATAGATCTCTTTCCCTTATTATACATAAATCCCATTTCACAAGTGCCATCAGATTCCTAGGCAACACAATTCAGAGTTTCTTCTTCTTGGGTGGTTGAAATCACTGGCTTTGGCTTTAGATATTTATAACTTGACCTATTATGAGTTATCATATCCCGGAGATTAGTTTCATATAATAAAGAAGGATTTTTACTGCATAAGAAATCAAAATCCACTAAATCTCATCACTGAGCTGTTTTGTTGATATGAAACTAATTCATTCTAGTGTTGGAGAAATTCCTTTCATCAACCTTTTCAACAAGATATTTGCTTAGATCTCTGCTAACTCCTAATTACCCAGATCAGAGCAAGGAAGAAGTAAAGATGAAACCAAATTATTATCCAACAATTTTAGTGTTAAAGAGAATTGTGTAGTTTAACAAAATGACAGAACATCTGTGTTTGTGTACATCTGTATTTCACAGAGAGTTTATTTCTGTATTTTGTTTGCCTTAAGTGGCAAGAAACTTGGCCTCTATTGGTTTTTCCTCAACAGATTTTGTGATAGTAGACATGCTATTTATTTTCCTTGGAAATTCTTCTTCACCAGTTTAATAGAGATTACAATGTTCTATGGTCCTAACTTATAGACTCGGTATAAAATAAGATAACAGAGTGAAAATACAGTGGAATCCATTTTAAATTTACCCAATCTAATTTTTGGTGTAGTTGCATTTTCAAAAGACTACACACACACACACACACACACACACACACACACGCACACATAAATACTATTTGTGAAAAAAATAAATGTTTGGTGATCCATTTGGTAAGGTTATATTTGGATGTAATATGTTTTCTTACACAAATTAACAAGTATTTTCAAGCCTTATTTGATAAATATTTCTTCAAATCCATGTCTTCACACACACACACACAAACACACACACACACACACACACACACACACATATACATATGTACATTCAGGTCAGTGTGAGCTCACATGCTCTTAGAATAAATATGCAGATAGTATTTCTTTAGATTGGTTGCCACTTACTGTCACTAATGTCTTTTTTTTTTTTTTAGTTGGAGTCTCACTCTGTCCCCCAGACTGGAGTGCAGTGGCACGCTCATGGCCACCGCAGACTTGACCTGCTGGGCTCTGGTGATCCTTCCGCCTCAGCCTTCCCAGTAGCCAGAACTACAGGTGCACACTACCACGTCTGGCTAATTTTTCTGATTTATTGTAGAGATGAGGTCTCACCAAGTTGCCCTGGTGGGTCTCGAACCCACGGGGTCAGGCAATCCACTTACCTCGGTCTCCCAAAGTACTGAGATTACAGGTTGAGCCACTGAGTTCGGCCACTAATTTCTTATGAAATGTGAAGGTAATTGAATTATCCTAGCTAATTTTAATTCAATCAGTAAATTGAAGCTCAAGATGCTATTAGCAGTGATTTACATTTTCTTCAGGGAATTTGCAATTCAGTTATAGCAGAGTTTTCCATAAAGCACTTTCTAGCTCTTTAGTTTACTCTATCTTGAATTTCCTGGAACCATTTAATTTAATTTATTATTATTATTATTATTTAGTCAGGGTGCAATAGTATGATTACAACTCACTGCAGCCTCGACCTCTTGGGTTCAGGCAATCCTTCTGCCTCAACCTTCTGAGAAGCTGGGATTACAGGCATGCCCCACCAAAGCCCGGCTAATATTTTGATCTTTTGTAGAGATGAGGTCTTACTCTGTTGCCCAGGCTGGTCTTGAACTTCTAGGCTCAAATAATCTTTTGCCTCAGCCTCCCAAAGTGCTGGAATTACAGGTATGTGCCACTGTGCCCAGCCTCTTTAATTTCATAATCCTATCCAGGATCAATATTTAGAAAGCACCAATTTTTGCTAACTTCTGTGGGTTAATGTTTTCCTCTCAAAATTTATATGTTGAAGTCCTAATCCCTAGTATTTCACAATGTGACTGCATTTGGAGACAGAGTCTTTATAGAAGTAATCAAGCTATAAAATTAGTTCATTAAGGTGGGTCCTCATTCAATGTAATCAGTGTCCTTATAAACTAGGAAAATTTGAACATGCACATGCATTCATGTGAATATATGCAGGGAGAATGCCATATGAAGATAAAGGCAGAGAACATGGTGCTGTATCTATAAGCCAAAGGATGCCAAAAATTGGCAGCAAACCACCAGCAGCTAGAAAAAAGACATAAAATAGATTCTCCCTCATAGCCCTAGAAGGAAACAACCCTGATGACTCCTTGATCTTAGCCATCTAGTCTCCAGAACTGAGAGACAGTAAATTTATTTGTTTAAGCCACACAGTTTGTGGTACTTTGTTATGGAAGCTCTAGAAAACTAATACACCAACAAATCCCCTTCTCCTAGTTATGAATTTGCTGAACAAACTAACAAAAGACTTTTAAGAACATGTAAATTTTTATTAAGAAAAGTTAATATTATATGTGTATTCAAAGATATTTACTTAAAAATAAGATATCATCTTATTTCTATACTGGCAACTAAAACGAAATAATTTGAAATATTTTGGTTAGAACAAACTTCTTCAACTGAATTCCAGCAAAGTAGTGTAAGTATGAACTTGGAGCCAGGATATAGAAATGGCTTCATGATAGAGAACAGAAGCCATTTCTGTTCATTTATAATAGAATTAAATTAAAGCTGCCTTCATGTTTATTTAGCTATTAAATATGATAATACAATAAGAAATTCAATTTTATTCCCGGAACATAATAAATGTTCAATAAACAAATCTAAAATTTGAAACATTTGAAGTTTTGATAGAGACACCCAAGTTGGTTTTAAAGGAATAAATGTTAAAAAAAAAAAAAAAGTAATCAGTATTGACCATAAGTATAGCTCCCTATCACCTTCCACAAAAACACTGAACTAAGCTTATGTATATTCTTATCCAGCTCTATGAGGGCAGGATACAAGGATATACAATTGGGCCATTTGAAGTTACCAGCTCACACATGAACAAACACTGCTAAAGATGGATAAAATCAGGTTAGACCCTGCTTTCTTTGTGTTTCTGTTGCATGTCCTATATTATTTCTATTTTAGTTTCTAACATAATTCAATGTAATTGTTGTGTGTATATTTTTTCCTGTTTGACTGTAAGTTCCTCAAGGTAATTTGCCTCTTTCTTCCTTGTGATTCTAGTGCTTAGCACAGTGTATGTCATACAGAGGAACTTAATACATACACATGGTAGACATGTTTATATACTGAGAAAATGAGGTCACTCTCTCAAATTTTCTGTGGGTTATAGCTTATAATATTTTATCTAATTTACTTTTTTGCTGCAAGATTATTTCAAAATCAAGAGTCACATTAACACTTAGAACTTTAAAACTGCTAGAGTCTTTATATATGGTATTTTACATGATTTTAAAAAGAATACCAAAAGATAGGGACTATATTATTATTATTATTATCATCTGAAAAATGGCACAACTGATTCAGAGAAGAAAGGTGACTTGTCTATGTTGATCCAGATATTTTACAGGTCTAATCAGGCCTTAAGTATTGACTCCTAATTAAACTCTTCTGTTAGGACCATTCTATTTCCTACAGTTGTCATGCTATGTGATTTACTTCATGACAATTGATATACTTGACATGGTCATTTTTCTGACCCAGTCAAGGAGGAGCATGGAAATTCTGAATCTACTAAAGCCCATCCAAATAGTTTTTGACTGCTTAAGCAAACAAACAAACAAACAAACAAAACAAAAAACAAACAAACAAAAAACCCCAAACCAAAAAAACAATAAAGAAATCCTCCAAGATTGTTAAAGTATTTAAGTATTTATGAAGTAAAGACATTGTAGAAGGCAGTACTTCTAGGGACAAGATAAGATGGAATTAGAATAAGTGATACATTGACATGAGTTGTACATGGATTGTCATTGCCAATAGGATTTCTTTTTCCCCTGAAACAGACCAGAAATGGTATAAATAGGACACTTGTCATTTGGAAAAACTGAATATCAACATGCAGAAGAATGAAATTGGATCCTTATCTCACACCAAATACAAAAATTAACTGAAAATGGATTAAAGACTTAAACATAAGTCTTTTAAAGTTTTAAAAAATAAGTTTTATAAATAAAAAATTAGTTCTGAAACTGTAAACTAGTAGAAGAAAACATAATGGAAAAATCTCATGACATTGATCTGGGCAGTTATATTTTTTTGTACATGTTCCCAAAAGAACAGGCAACAAAAACAAAAATATATAAATGGGATCGTACTAAACTAAAAAGCTCTACACAGCAAAGAAAACAATCTGCAGAGTGAAAAGACAATCTATTGAATGAGAGAAAATATGTGCAAACCATGTATCTGATAAGGGGTTTGTATCTAAAATACATAAAAACTTAATTCAATAGCAAGAAAACAACCTAGTTGAAAAATTAGGCAAATAGACTAAATAGACATTTCTTAAAAGAAGACATACAAATGACCAACAGAAGTATGAAAAAGTGCTCAACATCACTAGTTATCAGGGAAATGCAAATTAAAACCACAATGAGGTATTACCACACACTTGTTAGAACAGATATTATCAAAAAAGATGAAAGATAGCAGACGTTAGCAAAAACTTGGAGAAAAGGAAACCCTTGCACATTGTTGGCCAGAATGGAAATTAGTATAGCTGTTGTAGAAAATAGCATGGAGTTTCCTAAAAAAATTTAAAAATAGAACTGCCGTATGACCCCACAATTCCACTTCTGGTTGTATATCCAAAGGAAATACAGTCAGTATGCTAAAGAGATATCTGCACTCCCATATTTATTACATCATTAATCTACCAAAGTGTCCATCAATAAATGAATGGATAAAGAATATGTGATACATACATACAATGGAATACTATTCTTCCTTTAAAAAGAAAAAAATCTTATTATTTGTAACAATGGATGAACCTGGAGGACATTATGTTAAGTGAAATAAACCAGGCACAGAAAGACAAATACCAAGTGATATAGTTTATATATTTGATCCCTCCATATCTCATGTAGAAATTTGATCTAAAATTTAGGGTGTGGTCTAGTGTCAGGTGTTTAAATCATAGGAGCAGATCCCTCATGAATGACTTAGTGCCTTCCTCATGGTAATAAGTTCTCATTCTATTAGTTTCCATGGGAAGTGATTGTTAAAAAGAGCCTGACACTTTCCTCTCTGTTGCTACCTCTCTTGTCATGCGACATGCCAACTCTCCTTCTCCTTCTGCTGTGACTGGAAGTTTCTTGAGGCCTTCACTAGAAGTAGATGCTGGTGCTATGCTTCTTGTCCAGCCTGCAGGACCATGAGTCAAATAAACTTCTTTGCTTTATAAATTACCCAGTCTTAGGTATTCCTATACAGCAATGAAAAATGGACTAAGACACTACATTACTTCATTTTTTGGTGGATCCTAAAAAAAATGAAAATGAACTTATAGAAATAGAGATTAGAATGGTAGTTGCCTGGGTCTGAGTGGTAGAGGCAGTTGGAAAGATGTTGGTCAAAATATATACAATTTCACTTAGAATAAATAAGTTCAAGTGACCTATAGTATGACATGGTAACTATAGTTAATAAGAATATATTGTATACTTGAAAAAATTAGTATGTGAGATGATGTATATGTTAATTAACTTTGATTAGTCATTCAATAATGTATCTCAAAACATTCTATTTTACAAAATATATACAATATATTACACATGTATAAAATATATGCAATTGAAAAAATAGATTAAAAAAATAGAACACGTACCAGTCAGCCTGACTATATACCCTACCACTGTATTCCCGAGGGTTAATCTTTAACTATTTGCTTATATAGCTAGGTCAGTGCAGAAACCTACTGCTGTCAGAACTCCTATGAAGAGAATACCTCTCAACCCTGGGTTGCCTGGCACTTGAACTTTTCTAGCAACTACTGTAGTAGCTAATTTCTTCCTGACATTTAAATGGAAGGAAAGTCATGTGTAAGCATGTTGTAAAAGGTCAGTGCTTAAAAACAATTATACACATCCATGCATATCCCTTTTTATATGTATATACATAGGTGTGAAACATGTAGATATTGTCAGCACTTAGATATGCATATATATTTCATGTGCATAGCTATACATAAAGGAAATATGGAAGAAATGGGGACATCATGTCACAGCACTTGTGCTGTGATAGATGTGGGACTCCTCCAAAGACTTTCTAAAACATGGGACTGCTTTTATGATATGTTTTCTAGATCCTGAAAACCTTTCCAGTCACTTAAACTTTCTTAAATGTCTTTTAGTAATGCAGACATTATTTCAACAGAGTCTTACATAGATATATACACTTAACAATCATAACCAACTTTTATGGAATACTTTTATGTGTTTTAGAATCATTCACTCATTTAATCTTTTTTTATTTTTTATTTTTTTAAGTCAATTTTTTAAAATGATATTGTGGGGTACAGTTAAGGGTTAGGTACATAAATATGCTCTGTTCAGGCACCCATGTTGATAAGAGGTGTCTCCCCATCCCCAGACAGATATTTACTACCGTTAATCCCATCTCCCTTCCCCTCCCACCCCCCCAGTTTCCCACCATTGAGTCATTTTCTTATAGTATTACGTTGGATGTTCAAGGTCCACTATATGAGTGAGAACATGTGATACTCAGATCTTTGTTTCTGTGAGAGATCAATCAGTATTATAGACTCTAGTTCCATTCAGGTTGCTGCAAAATTCATGATTTTGTTCTATTTTATGACTGTGTAGTATTCCATCGTGTATATGTACCACATTTTTTTAATCCAGTCCTCTTTTGATGGACAGCATGGTTGCTTCCACGTTCTTGCTATTGTGAACAATGCTGCAATAAACATACGTGTGCAGGTATCTTTTTTATAGAGTGATTTGAGTTCTTCAGGGTATATTCCCAGTGGGGGAATGTGGGGTCATATGGAAGGTCAATATTTAGAGTTTTTAGGAATCGCCATGCTGTTTTCCACAGAGGTTGCACTAGTTTGCACTGCCACCAACAGTGTAGAAGTATTCCCTTTTCGCCACACCCTCTCCAGCAACTGTTAATTTTTGAGTTATTGATAATTGCCATTCTGACTTGAGTTAGGTGGTATCTCAGTGTGGTTTTGATTTGCATCTCCCTGATGATTAGTGAGGTTGAACATTTTTCATGTGTCTGTTGACTGCTCGGATGTCTTTGAGAAGTGTCTATTCATATCTTTTGCCCACTTTATAATGGGGTTGTATGTTTTTTTCTTTTCAGCACATTTGAGTTCCTTATAGATCCAAGATGTTAAGCCTTTGTCAGACCTGGAGTTGGCAAATATTTTTTCCCAGTCTGTAGGCTGTCTCCCTGCTCTCTTGATGGTTTCACTGGCTTTGCAGAAGCTTGTCAGTTTAATGAGGTCCCACTTGTCTATCTTATATCTTATGGCCTGTGGGTTTCGGGTTTTGTTCAGGAATTGGATGCCAGTTCCAGTTTCCATGAGGGTATGTCCTTCATTTTCTAAGGTTCTTATGGTTTGAGGTTTTACATGTAGGGCTCTGATCCGTTTAGAGTTAATTTTTGTGTATGGGGATAGATAGGGGTCCTGTTTAAATCTTCTGCATGTGGTCAGTTTTCCCAGCACCATTTACTGAATAGGTTCTCCACTCCCCAG
>NW_007016249.1:0-775 GCF_000164805.1 Carlito syrichta
TAAGTCAGCTGGCTATCCAGGTAGCTAGAGAGGTAGAAAGCTAGTTAAGTCAGCTGTCTAACCAGCTGGATAACTAGTTAAGTCAGCTAGTTTAGTGACCTGGCTGGCCAGCTTCCTAGATCATTATTCAACTAGTTAAGTCAGCTGGCTAACCAGCTCGCTAGCTAGTTAAAAAGCTAGTTAAGTCAGCTGTCTAACCAGCTGGCTATGTAGTTATTTCAGTTTATGTCAGCTGGCTAGCTAGTTAGACAGTTAAGTCAACTGTTTATGAGCGCTAGCTAGCTAGTTATGTCATCTGGTTAATTCGGCTAGCTAGCTAGATAGCTTAACTAGTTGACTTAACCAGCTAGCCTGCTGGGTAGCCAGCTGACTCAACTAGTTGATGTAACTAATTAGCCAGTTGGCCAGACAGTTGACTTAACTTGCTCTCTACCTGGCTAGCTATCGTCCTAGCCAGCTGACTTAACTTGCTGACTTAATTAGCTAGACTGGTGGCTAGCCAAATGACTTAACTAGCTTGCTACCTAGCTAGCTAGCTTCTAGTCAGCTGATGCAACTTGCTGAAGGAAACAGCTGGCCTGCTTGCTAGTCAGCTGAATTAACCATGTTGATATATAGCTAGCCAGCTGGCTAGCACGCTGACTTAAGTAGTCGACTTAAGTAATTAGACAGCTGTCTACTCAGCTGATGTAAGTGGCCAGCTACCTAGGTAGCCAGCTGGCTAGCCTGCTGACTTAATTAGGTGACTTACCTTGATAGTCAGCGGGAGAGACAG
>NW_007016249.1:1258-4878 GCF_000164805.1 Carlito syrichta
CCAGCTGATTTAACTAGCTGGAATATCTAGCTAGACAGATAGTTACACATCTGACATAATTAGCTTTTTAACTTGCTAACCAGCTGGATAGCCAACTGAATTAATGAGTTGACTTAACTAGCTAGGCATCTGGTTGCAGTTGACTTAACTGGCTGATTTAACCAGCTAGTCAGTTGACTAGCCAGCTAACTTAACTAGCTGGCTATCTGTCTAGCCAGCTTTCTAGCCATCTGACTTACCTAGCTGACTTAAGCTAACCAGCTAGCTAGCCAGCTGACTTAACTAGCTAGCTAAATAACTAGCCAGCAGGCTTGCCAGCTGACTTAACTACGTGAATTGAACAGCTAGCCTGCTTGCTAGCAAGCTGACTTACCTAGCTAGCTACCTACCTAGTCAGCTGGTTAGACAGGTGACTAAACTAGCTGAGTTAACCAGCTAGCCAGTTGGCTAGCCAGTTGACTTAACTCACTGATATCACTACCTAGCCATTTAGCTATCTAGCTGACTTAACTATATAGGTACCTACCTTGTCAGTTGGCTAGCCAGTTTTCTTAACTAGCTGAATTAACCAACTATCCAGCTGGCTAACCAACTGAATAAACTAGTTCACTAATTAGCAAGTCAGCTGCCTAGCCAACTGACTTAACTAGCTGCCTTAACTAGCTAGCTACCTAGCTAGCCAGTTGACTTAAATAGCTAGCTAACTAGCTAGCTATGTAGCTTATCAGCTGACTTAAATAGTTAGGTAGCTAGCTAGTCACCGGCTAGCAAACTGACTTAAATAGTAAGCTGCCTAGCTAGATAGCTGCCTTAACCAGCTAGCTAACTATTTAGTTTATTCAATATCTAACGTGCTAGCTAGGTGACTTACTTATCTGACTCATCTCGTTTGCTAATGAGCTACCTAGCTGACACAACCAGCTGATTTAACTCGTTAACTAACTAGCTAGCTAGCTGACTTATCCCAGCTGAGGTACTCATTAGCTAATTAGCTAGCAAGCCTACTCAACCAGCTGACACAACCCGTTTGCTAACCTGCTAAGCTAGCTGACTCAAGCAGCTGATTTAACCCATTAGTTTCCTAGCAAACTACCTGATACTTCCTGCTGTCTTCACCCGTTAGCTGACTAGCTAGCTAGCTGTCTTAACCAGCTGAGTAAATTAGTAGCTGACTTAACTAGCTGACTTACCTAGTTGACTCAACTACTTAGCTAGCTGACTTCACTGGCTGACTTAACTAGTTAGCCAGTTGACTTAACTACCTGAATTAAAGAGTTAGCTAAGTATTTAACTAGCTGAAAAACTAACTGACTTATCTAATTACCTAAGTAATTAGGCAGCAGACTTAAGTAGATGACTTACATAGTTAGCTAACTAGTGAGCTAGTTGACTTACCTAGCTGACTTATCTAGCTAGGTGGCTAGCTAGCTTACTTAGCTAGCTGACTTAACTAGTTGACTAATGAGATAGCTAGCTGATTTAACGAGTCTGTTAACCAGTTAGCTAACTGTTTTAACTAGTTGGTAAACTAGTTAACTAGTTGACTTAACTAGTTGGATAACAAGTTAGCTAAATTACTGAACTTGTTGGCTGACGAATCACCCGGATATTTAGCTGCTTTAACACGTTGGCTATCTACTCAGCCAAATTATTACCTAACTTAGCAAGGGGCCCACTAGTTGGCTGACTAGTTAGCTGGGTCAAAGAGTTGACGGACGAGTTTGTCCACTAGTTAACATGATTAACTACTCGGTTGGCTGGATTCCTGACCTAACTAGTCGACCAACTATTTGGCTGACTAGTTGACTGGCCTAACTATTCGGCCTCCTAGTTAGCAGAGCTAACTTATCAGCTGACAAGTTGGCAGCCTAGTCGGCCGATTGGTTAGCTGATATAACTAGTTGGCCAGCTAGTCGGCCGACAGCTTAGCTGACTTAAGTAGTCGGCCGGCGAGTTAGTCGACTACTCAGCTGAATAAACTAGTTGGCCAGTGATTGAGCCAACTGGTCAGCTGACTTAACTAGTCAACCAGCGAGTGAGCCAACTGGTCAGCTGACAACTATTTGGCTGGCGAGTGAGCTGGCTGGTCAGCTGACTTTAGTCAGCTGCTGAGTGAGCCGACTGCTCAGAAGAATTAACTAGTCGACCAGCGATTGAGCTGACTGGTGAGATGACTTAACTAGTCAACCGTCAAGTGAGTCTATGGGTGACCTGCCTTAACTAGTCAGCCAACATGCTAGCCGATAAGTGAGCTGACTTAACAAGTCGACTGGCAAGCAAGACAACTAGTTAGCTGATGTGCTGGCCTGTGAGTGAGCCAATAACAAATTGACCTGTTGGTAGGCGAGCAAGCCAACTAATTTGCTGACCGTTGGCAGGCAAGTGAGTCGACTAGTTAGCTGACCTGATGGAAAGTGAGCAAGACCACTAGTTATCTTATCAGCTGGTTGAGTGGCTAGCTGATTAGTTAGCTAATAAATTAGCTGATGTGCTAGTTGACATAACTAGCTAGCTGAGTAAATAGCTGGCTATGTAGCTGAAATAACTAGCTAGCAAACAAGCTATCTAGCTGTCTAGCTAGCTGACTTAACTAGCTATCTAACTGGTTAGTTAGCTGGCTAGTGACTTAACTATCTAGCTGACAATCTAGCTGAGTAGCAAGCTGACTGAACTGGCTAGTTGAGTAGTAACCTGACTAGCTACCTGAATTAACTAGCTAGCTGAATAGTTAGCTGAGTAGTTAGCTGATTTAACTAGCTAACTGGCTAGCTAGCTGACTTTACTAATTGACTAGATAGTTGGCGGGCTAGCTGGATAGACAGCTGACATAACTAGCTAGCTACCTGGTTGGTTAGACAGCTAGCCAACTGGTTTACCTAGCTAGCTACCTGGCTGTGTAGCTGGCTAACAGCTGGCTATCTAGGTAGTGGGTAGGCCAGCAGGCTAGCCAACTGGCTTAAATAGCCAGGCAGCTGACTGGACACTTGGATAGCCAGGCGGTTTAACCAGCCAGCCACCCTGCTTTCCAGCCAGCTAGCCAGCCAGCTGAACAAGCTGGCCACCTCACTGATCAGCCTGCTAACCAGCCGGGTTAACTTGCCTGTGACCTAGCTAGCCAGCTGGCTTGCCAGTTAACTTAACTAGCTGACTTAAGTAGATACCCATCCGGCTACACAGCTTGTTTAACTAGCTAGCCACCTCTCTAGCCAGCTCATTAGCCAGGTCACTTAACATGCTGACATAACTAGCTAGTCAACCGGCTAGCCAGATGACTTAATTAGCTAACTACCTACCTCACAAGGTGGCTAGCCAGCTGACTTAAATAACTGATTTAAACAGCTAGCCAGCTGGCTAGACAGCTGAGTTAACTATGTAGCTACTAGCTAGCCAGTTGGCTAACCACTTGAATTAACAAGCTGGCATAACCAGTTAGCCAGGTGGCTCAACTACCTGATTAAACTAGTTAGCCATCTGGCTAGCCAGCTTAGCTAACTAGCTGGCATCCTTAACTAGCTAGTTGGCTATCCAGCTGACTTAAATAGCTAGCTATCTGTGTATCCTGCTGGCTTGCCAGCTGACTTAACAACCTAGCTACCTAGCTAACCAGGTGGCTAGCCAGC
>NW_007016249.1:5563-7210 GCF_000164805.1 Carlito syrichta
GGAGCTAGCTATCTAGCCAGCAGACTTAGCTAGCTAGCTACCTAGACAGACAGCAGGATAGCCAGTTGACGTAACTAGCTGACATAACTAGACGCCTAATTGCTAGCCAGCTGACTTAACTAGCTACCTGCATACATAACCCACTGGCTTGCCAGCAGACTCAACTATCTAACCACCTAGCTAAACTGCTGGTCAGCGAGCTGACTTAACAAGGTGACTTAACTAGCTAGCCAGTTTACCTAAATAGCTGACTTAACTAGCTAGTTACCTACCTAGTCAGCTGACTTAACTAGCTGCTTTAACTGGCTAACTCCCTCACTGGCAAATAGCTGGCTGACTTAACTAGCTGACTTAACTAGCAAGCCAGCTGAGATCTAGCTGAATTAACTAGCTGGCTCCCTAGATATCCAGCTGAAAGAACTGGCTGAAATAACTAGTGAGCCATCTGTCTATGCAACAGACTTAACTAGCTTTTTAATAGCTAACCAGCTTGCTAGACAACTGACTTAATGAGATTATTTAACTAGATAGCCAGCTGGCTGGGCAGCTGACTAAACAAGCTGACATAACTAGCTTGCCAACTGGCTAGCAAGCTGACTTCATTGCTTAGCTACCTAGCTAGCCAACAACCTAGCCAGCCGACTTAACTAGCTGACTTAACGAAGTAGGCAGCTCCTAGCCAACAGACTTAACTAGCTAGCTACCTAGATAAACAGCTGGATAGCCAGGTGACTTAACTAGGGGACATAGCAATATAGCCTCATGGCTAGACAGCTCAATTAACTAGCTATCTACCTACATAGCCCGCAGGCTTGACAGCTGAGTTAACTACCTAACTACATAGCTAACTGCTGGCCAGCAAGCTGATTTAACTGCGTCACCTACTAGTTAGCCAGCTGGCTAGCCAGCTGATTTAACTAGCTAGCTACCATGTTTTGCACCTGGCTAAACAGCTGACTTAACTAAATGACTTAACTAGCTAGCTACCTAGCTAACCAGATGAATTAACTAGCTGACATAACTAGCTAACTACCTAGATAACCTGCTACCTGGGCAGCTGACTTAACTAGCTTACTTATTCTCCTAGCTAGATGGCTGACCAGCTGTCTTAACGAGCTGACTTATGTAGCTAGAGTGCTTGCTGGCCAGCTGACTTAACTAGCTAGCTACCTAGCTAGGTAACTGCAAAGACAGCTGAATTAGCTAGCTGACTCAACTTTCTAGCCTGCTGGCTAGTCAGCTTACTTAACTAGCTTGCTACCTAGCTAGCCAGCTGGGAAGCCAGCTGAATTAACTTGTTGACTTATCCTTCTAGCCAACTGGCTAACCAGCTGATTCAACTAGCTGACTTAACTAGTTAGCCAACTGGCTAGACAATCGACTTAACTAGTTCTCTACGAAGCTAGCTAGCTGGCTAGCCAGCTGAATTAACTAGCTGATTGAATTACCTAGCAAGCTGGATAGCAAACTGAAATAACTAGCTTACTACTTAGCTAGCCAACTGGCTAGCCAGTTGACAACTAGCTGACATAAATAGCTGGGCTGCTTGCTAGTCAGCTTAATTAAATTGCTTTCTATATAGTTAGCCTGCTGGCTAGCCAGCTGACTAAACTAGGCGACTTAACTAGCTAGCCAGCTGTCAAGTCA
>NW_007016250.1:0-462 GCF_000164805.1 Carlito syrichta
ATTAAATCAGCTGACTAGGCTGCTGGCCACATATGTAGCTAGGCAAATAAATCAGCTGGCTAGCCAGCTGGACAGCTAGTTAAGTCATCTAGTTCAGTCAGCTGGCTAACTAGCTGGCTAACTAGTTAAGTCAGCTGTTAAGTCAGTTGTCTAGCCAGATAGCTGTTTAAAAAGCTTGTAACATCAGATGGGTAGTCTGTTGGATCGCTAGTTGTTTCAGATAGTTAAGTCCTCTGGGTAGCTAGGAAGCTAGCTAGTTAAGTCAGCAAGATGTGTCAGCTAGCGAGATAGATAAATGATAACTAGCTAGGTTGGTAGCTAGTTAAATTAGCTAGTTATGTCAGCTGGCCAGCTAACTAGCTAGCTATTGGAGTCAGCTATTTAAGTCAGCTTGCTAGCTAGTTAAGTCAGCGAGGTAAATCATCTGGCTAGCCAGCTGACTAGCCCAATAGCTGGCTAGCT
>NW_007016251.1:0-580 GCF_000164805.1 Carlito syrichta
GTATAGCTTAATACAGATATAGATGATTACATATAGAATTATTTATAGATGTGTGCACATACACAGGCACATGTATGTATTTTCTTGTTTTGTCTGAGGAGATGGCCAGGAAGAATGACATTCTAATGCTAATAAGTGTACCTAGTTCCTAGGTATTTTCTTACAGTACCAACAAAAGGAGCTAAGGCTCCTTGGAGAAATATCTGATTATAGGACTGAAGAAGAAAATATATAAGACTAGTCTGCAATATCTTCTAGTGTCAAAAAATAAAGAAGTGCTAAAACAAAACAAAGCAAATGGAAAGTTTCCAATGGCCAAAGGCAGAACATAAAGTAATATTGGGTTATAAACCAAAGTATAAAATAAGTACTCATGAATGTATACAGATGTAAATTAAAGGTTGAATAAATAGAGAAATTGGAAAGAGGCAAATCTTCCTTATGTGTATAGACCGTCCCTGCTATGAGTGTGGACTGGCATAATAATTTTCTTTTAAAGAACTGAATATATAAATTGGCCAAAAAGTAACTTTGCAGTGGAGAAAACTGGCATCCAGGTGATCAAGGGTAACATAAGCAG
>NW_007016252.1:0-400 GCF_000164805.1 Carlito syrichta
CCCGCAGGCTCAGGCAATCCACTCACCTCAGCCTCCCAAAGGCGCGGGATTACAGGCTGAGCCACCGGAGCCCGGCTAACTTCTGTTACTTTCAACAGGAGTGGTGGGACTGTATCTGTAGTTTCCTTATAACCATTCTTTTGTCCTCATGTGTGAAATTAGTAGAAAGTTATTTATTTTCCTAGCTGCAAAGTGTCTGGGATGTATATTGAAATGCCTAAATACTGAACTTTTTAGAACAATCCTGAGGTGATTTAAGAGGATAGACTCTAAAACAGGGCAGTTCTGGAGAACTTGGTCTATAAGTAGGATTGTCTAGGCTTGATTCCTGATGAGTTTTAGAGCCAGATGCAGTGTGACGTGGCCCAGGTCTGGGGCTCTTCTGGGAGTGTGGTCCTGG
>NW_007016253.1:0-415 GCF_000164805.1 Carlito syrichta
TTTTTCTTTCTTTCCTTCTTTCTTTCCTTTCTTCCTTCCTTCTTTCTTTCTTTCTTTCTTTCTTTTTTGTAGAGACGAGGTCTCGCCAACTTGCTGGGGCTGGTCTCGAACCTGGGCTCAGGCAATCCACTCGCCTCAGCCTCACAAAGTGCTGGGATTAATGGCTGAGCCACCGAGCCCAGCTATGAACCTTTCTAATAGTCTATTTCATATCCTGATGATTCTTCTATTTCCTATATTTGTCATTGCAACAATGAGAAATTGTTTACATCTTGTCTTTCCAATGTTTTGGTGAAAATATTATGGGTCCAATAATTGCCAAAACCTACAGGACTGGCATATCTGTAATAAGGATGATCTTAATACACAATACCAACCCCAATAACATAGGAACTTTTTGCATTAATAAGTGTTA
>NW_007016254.1:0-380 GCF_000164805.1 Carlito syrichta
CAGAAAAACAGTTTATTTTTGTATCCGTATTTCAGGTAATAACCTCTCTCCCCCTAGAAGAAGTTCATTCCTGTATCCTTCTTATGTGCATCTCTGGTGCTCAGAGAGCAGTTGTAGGTCTAGGGATCACTGATGAGGTGGGATCAGTGCCGGGTCTTCTCCTGCACGTCTTGAATGAGTTGTTTGTAGCCACTGGAACGTCCCATCATTCTGGTACCAGTAGCCGTGAGTCGGGTCAGATTCTGTCCATTAATACTTGCGGTTCAAAACAGTGCAGGGCGCACGGATGCACATCCCCCCTGCACTGTAACCAACTCTGACACTTCAAGGTCATGTCCTGGATGCTGAGCCAAAGCCCCTGGGGAGAGAGGAAGACGCTC
>NW_007016255.1:0-434 GCF_000164805.1 Carlito syrichta
GAGATGAGGTCTCGCTGCCCAGGCGGGTCTCGAACCCGCAGTGTCAGGCAATCCACTCACCTCAGCCTCCCAAAGGCGTGGGATTACAGGCTGAGCCACCGAGCCCGGCTAAGCTGTGATTTTCTTAAAGAAGTCTCTGGAAATGCTCTGAGTCCAACAGAAGGAGCAAAAGCATTCTCTGAAGATATGACAAGCACTGGAAAGCAAAACTTTCCTATAAGAAAGGGCTTTTACTTAAGACTCTCATATTATTTCTTATATGGTAAAATATTTATTGTCTTAAAGTTCTATAAGGTATATCTTGGGAGTCATAAAAATATGCCTGGGTCAATACAATATTTGAGTAGTAAGCTAGTCTGGGTAATTCTGATATTGATTTAGTGCTCTGTGATGCTATAGGTATTATTACTTTATTGTAGTATTTCAAGAAAAGA
>NW_007016256.1:0-502 GCF_000164805.1 Carlito syrichta
TGACTTAACTAGCTAGCCAGCTGGATAGCCAGCTGACTTAACTAGCTAGCTACACAGCTAGGCAGCTGGCTAGTCAGCTGACTTAACTAGCTAATTAACTAGCTAAACAGCTCACTTAACTAGCTGACTTAACTAGCTAGACAGCTGACATAACCTGCTGACTTAACTAGCTAGCTACCTAGCAAGCCAGCTGACTTACTTAGCTAGCCAACTGACATAACTAGCTGACTTGACTAGCTAGCTACCTAGCAAGCCAACTGATTAACTAGCTGTAATAACTAGCTAGCCAGTTGTCTAGTCATCTGAATTGTCTAGCTTTTTGACTAGCTAGCGAGCTGGCTAGCCAATTGACAACATAGTGACAAAACTAGCTAGGAAACTGGTAAGCAGGCTGACTTAACTACTTGATAAACGAGCTAGGCAGCTGACCATTCAGGTGAATAGCTAGCTGACTTAGCTAGTTATCCAGCTGGATAGCCAGCTGACTTAACTAGCTGACATA
>NW_007016257.1:0-473 GCF_000164805.1 Carlito syrichta
CTAGTTATGTCAGCTAGTTGAGTAAGCTGGCTAGCCAACTGGCTAACTTGTTAAGTCAGCTAGTTAATTGATGTGGATAGACAACTGGCTAGCTAGGCAGCTCACTAGTTACATCAACTGGATAGCCAGCTGGCTAGTTTAAGTCAGGTAGTTGTCAGTTGGCTAGCCAATTGGCTAAGTAGATAGTTAGGTACTTATGTCAGCTGGCTAGCTGTCTGGCTAGCTAGTTAATTCAGCAAGTTAATTGAGCTGGCTAGCTGGCTGGCTAGCTAGGTGGCTAGCTAGTTAAGCCAGCTGTCCAGTTGGATAGCTATCTAGTTAAGTCAGGTAGCTAAGTAATCTTGTTAGCTGGCAGGCTAGTTAGGTGGCTGGCAAGATAACTGGCTGGTTAGTAGGCTGGTCAGGTTGGTGGCCCACTAGTTAAGCCAGCTGGCTAGTCTGCTGACAAGCAGTGTGACTGGCTAGTTAATCCA
>NW_007016258.1:0-475 GCF_000164805.1 Carlito syrichta
CTGACTAGCAACTGGGTTGGATAGCTGGCCAGCCAGCTGACTTAACTAGCTAGTTAACTGGTTGTCTTCACGGGTAGCCATCTTGCTTAAGTAGCTAGATAACTGGCTGGCTAGCTGGCTAGGCAGTCGGGTAGCAAGCGAGTGGGCTGACTGGCTGGCTAGTCAGCCAGCTTAAATAGCCATCTGGCTGGCTTCACGGTTGGAGAGCCAGCTGGCTTAACCATCCAGCCACTCTGCTGGTCAGTCAGCAAGTCAGTTGGCTTATCTAGCATGCCACCTACCTGACTGACCAGTTTGCTTACCAGCCAGCTTAACTTGCCAGACACTTAGCTAGCCTGTTGGCTAACAAGCTGACTTAATCAGCTGGCTTAACTATATTGACTTCCGGCTAGTCTGCTAGCTTAACTAGGTAGCCACCTAGTTAACCAGCCGGCTAGCCAGCTCACTTAACTAGCTTAACTAGGTAGCCACCTAG
>NW_007016259.1:0-373 GCF_000164805.1 Carlito syrichta
GGGGGGGGGGGGGGGGGGGGGGGCGCGAGGCAGGAGTGGACTGTCTGCAGGGAGCTTCGAAGTTGAATCAGTACAAATTTGCTGATGGATTGGATGGGGGGCAGCGCAAAGGAGGAATCGGAGATTCCTTCCAAGGCTCTGACTTGAACAACCATGCGGATGGCGATGCCCAATGCCACTTACTGAGATAAGGAAGAGCAGGTTTGACTCAAGGCAGGGAAGCAGAAAAACAAAGAAAGAGTTCTGCTTCTGACACGTGTATTTGAAGAAGCCGGTCAAACATCTGAGAGGAGATTTCATCTCGCCAGTCAGGTGAACGGTTCTGGAACTCCGCGGGAGGGTATGGACCCAGGATGTAACATCCTGGGTCCAC
>NW_007016260.1:0-370 GCF_000164805.1 Carlito syrichta
AGATTCTTGCAGGGACTGCAACTCTGGTCTACTTCCTTCCACCAGTATTTCCCTTCAGCTATTCAACCTAGTAGCCAGAGCAGTCCTTTAAATCATGAGTCAGATCTTGTAAGCCATCTACTCAAAACACTGCAATGGCTTCCCATCTTATTCAGAGTAAAAGCCAAAGTCATTACCATGGCCTTATGGTCCTATGTGATTGCTGACCTCTTGCTTCTCTGATAAAATTTCCTCCCACTCCCCCTTTGCCCCATCCACCCCAGGCTCATGGCAACCAGATAGTAAAAGTGGAATTTAAAGTCGGGCTCAGTGGTTCACACCTATAATCCCAGTACTTTGGGAGGCTGAGGTGAGAGGATTGCCTGAGCCC
>NW_007016261.1:0-4769 GCF_000164805.1 Carlito syrichta
ATGAACATTCATGTACCAGCTTATGTGAGGTTTATGTGGCATTTCCCTAGAATAAATGAGCAAGGATGCAATTTCTGGGTCATGTGATAGTTGCATATTTAATTTTACAAGAAACTGCCAATTGTTTATGGTGGTGTAATCCTGTATTCCTGACTACTCAGGAGGCTTAGGTGGGAAGAATTGCTTGAGCCCAGGAGTTTGATTACAGTCTGGATGTCATAATGCTACCAAAACACTGGGAGTTTGGTTAAGGTCTTGTTACAGTACAGAAATCCTTCACTGACACAATGAGTATTACAAAGGAAGAAACCTTTTTTATTTGGATGAAATCAGCCAAGGAGAACAGAAGATTTAGTCTCAGCCACCCTTACCCCAAGTCAGGGGTTTTTATGCCAGAATCAGGATGTAAAAAACAGGAAATAGGGAGGGATAAGAAAAAAAGTGTTTGTAATTGGGTAAGAAACAGGTGTGGTGTTGGCAAACAGAAACTGGAGAGAGGTCAATAATTAGGGAGGAGTAAGAAAGAGTTGGTAAACAGATGAGGATCTGGCATCTCACTGTCTGAATATGATGATCTGGTGAATTTCAGTTTCGTATTAGCCCTGAGGGTCTAGACCCCATCTCTAAGGGAAAAAATAAAAAATAAATGGCCAAACATTTGCCATGGCTGTCCATGTGCTTATTTGCCATCATATATCTTCTCTGGTGAAATGTCTGTTCATGTCTTTTGTCCAATTTCTAACTGGATTCTTTGGTGTCTTACTGAAGATATGTAGCTTGTGAATATTTTCTCCAGGTCTGTTTGGAAGTAATGAACAGTCCATATCTCAGTACATGAAAAGCAGGTGTAGCTACATTGCTTACTTTTTATTTTTCAGTCAGAGTCTCACTCTGTCACCAAGGCTGCAGTGCAGTGGCATGCTCATGGTATCTCCAGCAATGACCTGCTGGGGTCCATGATCCTTCTGCCTCAGCCGTCCAAGTAACTGGAACTACAGGCATGCTACCACACCTGGCTGATTTTTTGATATATTGTAAAGAGGCAGTTTCAAGTTGTGTATCACTTTCTTTTATTTGAAGAAAGTGGCCTCTCTTCCTTTCACAACTCAGGTATTCCTTACATATTTCCATCTCTTATGTTGTGGCTTTGATGTGCCTGGTAATGTATGGCACTTATTGATTCCAAAATGCTCAGAAGAGTTGATGCAGCACTCTACTTGATCAGGATGCTTTGTGGACTGCAAATACTGTACTCATTGATTTTTTTCCTTACTTTTCAAATTAGGAATAAATGCTGATTTCAAGATGCATGGATTAACTTTTTTTAAAAAGTACTCCTTTGTGATTTTAGCAGGGTGATCCCAACTTTTTGTAATTTTTTTCATAATCTTAAAATATTTCTATTTGGGAAGAATTATTCTGAACACATCTGTTTTCCCTTTCCTCTTTTTCTCACCTTGCACAGTGGAAAAAGTGCTATGCACAGAAGAAGATCTGATGTGATGTTGAAACATCAACTTGTCCTTTTTTTTTTCTTTTGATACTGGATATCTAAAGTTCTAAGTGTTGCTTGGACATGGGGGAGTATCACAGTGATGTATTCTACTCCCAGTACTAACACAGATTTTTATGAGACTAATTTACCAATGGAGAGAATTGACAGGGTTTGGATTGCAATATACCTTTCAAGTATGTTACAAAGGTTTATAACTTATGTTATAATGTTCCTTAACATTTTCTGCCCTAAGCAGAGCCACTCTAATGACAAAAAGAGTAGGCATTTGTCACATGGGGAGTACATCTGTGAACAAGGAAATTTTACTTGAAAAATTATACTTTATTTTTGTCATATTTCATTTGTTTTTAAAGGACAGAAAAGGAAGATATATAAGTAGCAAAATTAGATGGAGATTTTTGTTATTTAAGATTTTGCACTTAAAAAAAAGAAACCTGTTACTGAGAAACTGCATATGAAGGATGGTGCTATTCTTTGTAGTGGAGTGGGAATTTAAATGTCTTTTTGTGGAGAGGTAGTAAGGGAAGAATGGTGATTTAGAGAATGGCAGTTTAAGAGCAAGAAAAGCTTTTTTCACTTTTACCACAAAGAATGGGAATTAAGGGCTCTGTTAGCATTTATGTTTAATTCATTCTACTGTTCTTGTTCCAACTATGATGTTATGATAGCTGTACATAATCAGAAGAGTTGTGAATAAGTTGCTTAAGTGAAACTATTGTGTTTTTCTTGAAAGCAGACACATTTTCTTTTCTCTCACTTAAAACTATATTTAATAGACTTGGAAAACAATATGTGAGAGCTTTTTTAAAAAATATTTCATAGTAGAGTGGTATTTGGGGGATGGGTTATGGATTAACTTGTGTTTGAAAATGATAGAATTACTCTGATTATGTTAATCAATTTAGTTTTCCATTTTGAACTAGTCTTTTAAGGAATAAAATTAAGGGGGTCAGGAAGATGGCAGCTGAGCCAGTTGGACTAATTGAGTCCTGATGTGAGTGAGTAAGTATATGGAAAATTTTGTGTATATGCTGGTGAGTGAGTGGGTGTATGAGTAGCTGACTGAGGACTAGGGAGCTAGTGGCCAGGGTTATCCTGGTACAGCAGCTGGTGCCACAGATGCTGGGTTTGGATACTAGCAACTCTCAGGATGCAGAAGCCAAATACCATTTTCTTTTTCTTTCTTTCTTTCTTTTTTTTTAAATCAACAAACCCTCCCTGGGAAGAAAATGCTGGGATATACTATCTAAATGTGGGCTCATGAGCAAGTGGCTAGGCCCCTGGCACAACAGCTGGTTCTCCAGCTTCTCTGCTTTATCCCTGGCTCCTCCAAGATCACAGAAGCCAAGCGCCATTATATTTTTTTAAATGGACAAAAGTTTTTCTGCAAAAAAGTGGGAGGGAGACACCATTGCCCCAGACTCTCCCTCACCATTGCAGCAGGAGAGAGACTACTGGCTCCTGATTTTGTATCACCACTTCAGCACCTGGCAGGGCACTGGCAACAGTGTGACTGTGGAGGGAGCCCAGAGGCAAAGTCCCAAGAAAGAGGACAAGAGAGGCACCCCACCCTATCTTGAAGATGGGGCAGGAAAGTGCTCTGACTTGCTCACCACAGAGCAACAGACCTGATCTCTGTGACTGGTGGATCAACTACTTAGGGGTTGATTGTGACCCAGAGGTAATAACCTGAAAGCACAAACCTTGGAGGGACCTGATGAGTGCTGAGTTCCAGATGCCCCACCCCCTAACCTGATCTTGCCTTGGGGAAAAAGAGTGTGTCAGAAACAGAGGGGTTTTTTAGCATTCTCATTTTGTCTGCAATATGTGTATACACTTGTTTGTGGTAAGGCATCTATAACTTAAAGATTTTTCTCAAAAGAAAAGAACTAACATTACATTTTTAACATTAATTTACTAAAGATTACATTTTTCATACAAGTCGCAGCATTGTTACAGCAAATTCATTGGTTATAGGCAGCTTTTCTTTTAGGAAAGGGTACATTTCACCTTTTTTTTTAACAGAGCATGTAATATTCATGGATTTTTGGTTATCTGGCCTAAGCAAAACAGGAGCACAGAGGAGAAGTTAATTTATAACATGTGTTATTAATAAAGAAGGCAGAAGTTTTTTAGTCCCTGACGTCATTCAGTTATTTCTAGTCATTGTACAAATAAATAAATAAGTAAAAATAAGAAAGAAAGTTAATCTACAATCTCAGGAACAGAAGTTGTAACTATATGTGATTTAGATCATAGTCACATCTCTCTCAAGGCTCAAAGTGGTTTTGGGAATTTCAACGGCTTTTACATTTTATTTTCACAATGGCAAACCCATAGAGAGGACTTGAAGAATTCTAAAGGAAAACATATGGAAAGCTGACAGAGTTGAGAATAGATTGCAGGGACTTACCACTACATAAGAATTTGGAATGTGAGTCTCTCATGTTAAAAAGACCTTGGTAAACATCTCAGGCTTGCCACAGACCTGCCCTGAGATAACACAAAAACAGACTCCACAAGTTCAATGTGATCTGCAAATAATTTAACTGCCTGATAGAACAAAAAGCAATAGGCTTCAGAGGAAAATAACAGAATCAACAGTCTACAATAAGTCAGAATTTCTGAGAAAAAATAACAGATAATTAAATAGCAGAAAAATGTGACCAATTATCACATACATACATACACAGAGAGAGAGAAAGCATGCAATATAAACAGATGCATAATGGCTAAAAATTTGAATGAGCAGACAAGAAATTTAATGTAGCTGCTAAAAATAGGATCAATGTAATAAACCAAAAAAACACTTATGATGAATGAGAAAAAGGAAATCTTAGCATAGAAATGAAAACTATGAAAAAGAATTAATGAAAATTCTAGAATGGAAAATTACATCACATTATATGAAAATCTGTCATGATGAGCATAAAAGTTGGAGAGAAAAAAGAACTAGTCAAAGAAATTAAAGAGAGATTAATAGAAACCATTTATTCTGAACAAATGAGAAATGAATAATTGAATACTAAAGATTAGATTCTCAGTGATCTGTGAAGTAATATGTAGCAGCCTAAATTTCCTGAAGGAAAGGAAGGAAAAAGGGAATAAAAAAATACTCAAAGAAATGATCAAAAGTTTTCCAAGCTTTATAACAATATCAACTTGCAAGTTCACTAAACTAAATTAACCCTAAAATAGAGTAACACAAAGAAAACCACATCTAAGTATATCTTGTCACACTACTGAAAAACAA
>NW_007016262.1:0-367 GCF_000164805.1 Carlito syrichta
ACCCACAATCATCAGGAAAGGTTGAACGAACTAACCGCACACTAAAAAATACTCTTACTATACTCTCTCTCGAACTCCACAAAGACTGGTGTCCTTCCTTCCCCTAGCCCTCTTCCGCATTCGCGTCCTCCCAAAAAAACCCAGTCAACTCTCACCCTTTGAGGTCCTATACGGACGGCCTGCCCTCCCTCCCGGTATTCCAACCTCTCTGCCCCCCATCCCTCTTCATATAATCTACCCTCTCCTGTCCTTCATCCGATCCAACATCTGGCAATATCAAGACCTCCTTCTGCCCACCCCCATAGGGACACCAAGTTCACAGCCTCTCACCCCGGGACAATGGGTCTACCTCTCAGACGCAGAAGCC
>NW_007016263.1:0-531 GCF_000164805.1 Carlito syrichta
TCAAAAAAAAAAAAGATTCAAATATGGCTTTGCTTTTGTTTGTGGTGACTCTCCCATCACAAAACTGTAATCCTACAAAATGTTATTGACTTCCGGTACAAACATCTACCAGACCCAATGTTTTGCATAATCCATTTCTCATGTGTGTTTTGGGTTGACCGAAGTTTTAGTTTTCTAGAAATCCTCATCTAAGTCCCTTCTCATTTATGTGTTGTCTTAGTTGAAGATCACCTCGTTGCAGAAAACCGAAGCTCCCTCAAATTAGCTTAATACAGAAAAGATCATTTTGCTCATGGTGTGATAGAACAGATGTTGGCATAGAAATTGTTGATGGGGACTGCAGCGTTGGTAAGGGTGGTTGTGATGGCCATGGTCGTTGGAGGTCATGGCCACAGTTCTGGTGTCATGGCGATGGTGATTATGTTGTTGATGATGGTGGTGAAAGTGATGGTGATATTGGTGAATGTGATATTAGGGGTGATGGTGCAGATGACACTGGTTACGATGGTGAAGGTGTTCGGGTAATGACGA
>NW_007016264.1:0-494 GCF_000164805.1 Carlito syrichta
ATGGAGAGGAAGGTGACGAATAGATAGGTATGGAGAGAAACGGAATGAAATGCAATGTAATGGAATTCAGAGGATAGGATTGGAATGGAGAGGAATGGAACAATGCAGAATGGAATGGAAAGAAAAGGAAAAGAGATCAAGGGAATGGAATGGAATGGAGGGGAATGGAATGGAATACAGAGGAATGGAAAGGAGAGGAATGGAATGGAATAGAATGGAGAGGTATGGAATGCCATGGAGAGTAAAGGATAGAATGGAGAGGATTAGAATGGAAAGGAGCCGAATGGAATAAAATGGAATGGAGAGGAATGGAGAGGAATGGAATAGATTGTAATGGAATGGAGAGGAATGGAATGGAATAGAGAGGACTGAAATGGAAAGGAGAGGATGGAATAGAATGGAGAGGAATGGCATGGATTGGAAAGGAATGTAGTGAAATGGAATGGAATGGAGAGGAATGGAATGGTATGGACTGGAATGGAATGGAATGAAGA
>NW_007016265.1:0-365 GCF_000164805.1 Carlito syrichta
GGAGTGCCAGCTGACTTAAGTAGCGCTCTAGCTCTCAGGCTGGCTTCCTGGCTAGGCAGCTGGCTAGCTTACTAGCGGTCTGGCCAGCCAACTAGCCACCTTGCTTTTATAGCCAGCCGGATGTCTGGACAGTCAGATGACAAGCTGGCCTAACTAACCAGCCAGCTTGCTGGTCAACCGTCTAGTCAGTTGGCTTAACTAGCAGGCCACACACCTGACCAGCCAGTTAACCAGCTGGTAATACTTGCCAGCTGCCTAGATAATCAGGCGGCTAACCAGCTGACTTAACTAGTGGACTTAACTAGATAGACATGCTGCTAGCCAGCTGGCTCAACTATCAGACACCTAGCTAGCCTGACGCCTAA
>NW_007016266.1:0-364 GCF_000164805.1 Carlito syrichta
CCAGCCTGGACACCTTGGTGAGAGCTCATCTCTAAAAAAAGTCCCAAAAAGGAACTGAGCATGGTGGCACACACCTGTCTTTCTGACCACTTGGGAGGTTATAGCAGGATGATCGCCGGAACCAAGTCAGTGGAGGTTGCAGTGGCTGAGAGCAGGCCTTTGGGGGCCACCACAACTGACCCAATTTTGGAATTTCTCACCGAGACAAGGTCTGTCAACCTCGTCCGGGCTTTTCTCTGACCCTGGGTTCAGGCAGCTTCCCACCTCAGCCTCCCAGGGCATGGGACTGACAGACATGAGCTATGGTGCCTGGTCTGGACTCCCAAGTTCTGTCGGCAGGGAAGATGCAAAGGAACACCTTGGG
>NW_007016267.1:0-518 GCF_000164805.1 Carlito syrichta
CCTTTGTCGGTTCCTTAATGACTACTGCTCCTCCTAATGAAAGTCCTTGCTACTGGTCCCTTTGCATGATGGATGCCTCAGTGACTAGCTCAAATTTGTGATGAATGTTACACTTTCTGGCCCTCCTCCTAATTGGTGTCCCAGTGACTGGTCCTCTGCTACAATGCCTATGTGACCAGCCCAACTCTAAGATGGATGTCCCAGTGACTACACCTCTGTTGAAAGAGGTACCCCATGGCTGGCCCACGTCTGTGATGAAAGATCCAAGAGTGTATCTCATTTGTTATATGTATCCCAGTGACTGGGCCTTCTCCATTATTAAAACTCCAGTGACTGGGACTCCTCTGTGATTGGTGCCTAAGTGACTGAAATTCCACCATAATTGTTGCTGCAGTTACTAGCTCTCCTTGATGTAGGCTACTATAGTGGCTAGCTCTCTTCCATAATGGATGGCCAGGGACTGCCAATCCTCTGTTATGGGTGCCATAGGGGCTAGCCTTACTCTTTGTATAATGTCC
>NW_007016268.1:0-363 GCF_000164805.1 Carlito syrichta
AGAAGGAAGGCTGAGTGTCAAACTCTGAGGCTGCTTCAGTCAGAAGCCACACCCAGCCCATCCCACGGGGCTGGCTTGGTGAAGACCCCACTGCCACTGCTTCTCTCACACGTGACTTGGAGCACACCCGGGGCTCAGCCACCTGTGCGGAGCCTCCTGGCAGCCCCCCACCACTGTGCTCCCTTGGAATGCACACACCTGGCGGGTGATCCCAGCTTGCAGGGCTGACCCCAGCTGCAAGGGAGGCTGCCAGGTGGCGTTCTGGCTCCTTCTGCCAGGGAGGAGGGAGGGACTCATAACGTGGGACTTTCCCAGAGTAGGAAGCATGGTCCCCCCATGACAGATGCCCACAGCCCTTTCCAG
>NW_007016269.1:0-528 GCF_000164805.1 Carlito syrichta
ACGTGGCCCAGGTGGATTTGTGAGACAAAGATTGCCCAATTCCCTGGAAGGCTAACAGGAGGGGCGGGAGAGGGGATGGCACATGGGATATGCTACACCCTCAGGCCCCCAAAACTAGGACGATACAATGTCCTCCATCATCTGTGAGCTGAGTCTGTGAGCTGAGTCTGCCCACCCGTGGCCCCTAGTAAGGGGTTGGGCCAAGGCCGGATTTTACTCCGGTCCTCCAACACATACCTAATGACAGGCTCTGGCCTCTTTTAAGGAATATTCATTCAGAGTTTAAAAGCCCCTTGGCCCAGAAAACAGGGTTGCAGAAAAATGCTTGGAACGCAGGATGCTGGGCTTTCCCCCTGGATCTTCGGAGGACCCAAGGGGCACCAGGCCCAGCTGCCCAGCCTCTCTGTAACTGGCTTCTCTCAGGGTCTGCTCAAAAGTAGGCCAAAACCTAATTAACACAGGAAAGCGGGGCCAGACAGGTTAAATCTAAAGCCTGTTCTGTCCCTGCCCTTCCTGCAGGTCCTGTGA
>NW_007016270.1:0-438 GCF_000164805.1 Carlito syrichta
TTCTTTTCTATTCCATTCCTCTAAATTCCTTTCAATCTTTTTCAATTCTTTCTATTCCTTGCCATTGCATTCGTCTGCATTTGATTCCATTCCACTCCATTCCATTCCTACGGATTCCATTCCATTCATTCCATTCCATTCCATTCCTCTGCATTCCCTTCCATTGTATGTCTTCCCACTCCATTCCTCTCCATTCCATTCATCTTCATTTCATTACATTTCACTATACTACATTCCAATAAATTCTTTTCCTTTCCGTTCCATTCATTTCCATTCTATTCCTCTCAATACCTTTCCTTTCCATTCCATTCTATTCCTCTCCATTCAGCTCCATTCCACTCCAATGCATTTCTCTCCATTCCATTCCTCTCCAATCCCTTCCATTCCATTCCTTTCCATTCTACTTCACTATGTTTTATTCCATTCAGTTCCACTTAA
>NW_007016271.1:0-357 GCF_000164805.1 Carlito syrichta
CAATCCTTTCCATTCCTTTCCTCCCCATTCTATTCCTCTTCTTTCCATTCCTTTCCATTGAATTTCATCCCTCTCCATTCCTTTCCATTCCATTCGGTTAGATGCCATTCCTAACCTTTCCATTACTTTCCATTTCAATGCATTCCACTCTATTCCATTCCTTTCCACTCCTTTCCATTCATTCCTCTCGATACCATTCCATTCCATTTGATTCCATTCCTTTCCATTCCATTCCATTCTTCTCCTTTTCATTTTTCTCTATTCCATTTATTTCCATTCCACTTCTCTCCAATCTGCTCCTCTCCAATCCTTTCAATTCTAATCAATTCTATGCCTTTCCATTACTCTTCATTTCAC
>NW_007016272.1:0-357 GCF_000164805.1 Carlito syrichta
GGCTTGAAGTAAACTGCTTTCTGGTTGCCTTCGGTCCCTTTATTTTCTCTTCCCTCTGAATAGCGGCAGGAATTAAACACAAATCTCTCCCTTGCGTCTCCATAGTGACCCTGGGGGAGGAGGACAGGAAGGAGCCCACGCTGGCAGGGGCACCGAAGGAAGATGGAGCGAGAAGAGGGTCCGCGGTGGGGCTCAGAACTCACGTGCGCGCGCGCGTGCGCGCACACACACACCTGGGTGCGGAACTTGGGGGGCGGGAGAAGAGCGAGCAAATGCAGCCCCATGGGGTCCTGGAAGGAGGCGGGAATGGCGAAGGGGTCCGCACGTGGCGCCGCGTGCGCACACTCCCGCAGTCCC
>NW_007016273.1:0-356 GCF_000164805.1 Carlito syrichta
AGTGGAATAGAATGCAATGAAATGGGATGAAATAGAGTAATGGAATGAAATGGAGATGAAGGGAATGGAGAGCAATGAAATGGAATGGAATTGAATGGGATGGAATGTAGAGGTATGGAATAAACTGAAGAGGAGAGGAAGGGAATGAAATGGAATGGAGACAAATGGCATAGAGACGAATGGAATGGAATGGAATGGAATGGAATGAAAAGGAATGGAGAGGGATGAAGATGTATGGAAAGCAGTGGAATGGAATGGAATGGAACGGAATGGCAAGGAAGGGAATGTAGAGGAATGGAATGGAATGGAGAGGAATGGAATGGAATGAAGTGGTTGGGAAAGGAATGGAGAGTAAT
>NW_007016274.1:0-355 GCF_000164805.1 Carlito syrichta
CTGAATAGAAAAAGAAGCCAATGAAACAACCTAAAGAAACAAGATTTAAACTAGATGAAGTCATGTGGAGCATTTTCCAGATCTCTTTGGCATACTGAAGCTTGCAACTTTTAGAAAAATAATACATGTTTTTCTGGTCTTGACTCCCAGGAGTCAATGTTCCCTCTCTTGGGCATAAGAATATCCAGAGTTATATTTAGTTGGCAATAATGTGCAGGGAAGAGTGGACCTAGCTGACATGCTCACAATGATCATGTTGTATTGATTGTGATTTCATCCAGTACATTGCTCTATTATTTACATGCAAATAAATGATATATTTGCTTTCCAGATATATTCCTGGGAGGACAAGCAA
>NW_007016275.1:0-355 GCF_000164805.1 Carlito syrichta
GAATCCACTTGCCTCGGCCTCCCAAAGTGCTGGGATTACAGGCTGAGCCAATGAGTCCGGCCAGTCACAGCGATTTCTAACATCAGTTCTCTGATCAGAACCAGCACTAATAAGTGCTGCTGCCACCCAGGAAGCACGGATGTCACCTAGACCCAGGAGAAGACAGTTGTATAGTTCAAGATGGCAGAGCCGATGCCTCGTACTGCATGGGGTGAGCAGAGGGCCAGGCCTGAGGGCAGGGGCTCTACCTGGAGAACTTGGTCCCAGCAGTCTGTGAACAGCCAGAACTCAGCTCAAGTGCTACCTCTCCCAGGAACTTCTCCTGACATGTGGACTCTTCCTCCTCTGCACAACA
>NW_007016276.1:0-746 GCF_000164805.1 Carlito syrichta
TTACAAAATGAGGAAGATGTAATTCCTCCAACGGTTTCTTTAAGGACTGTGTGCGTGTATGTGTGCCCTAGAAGAGCGCTTGGGCACTATTGTCATTTTTAATTGCTCAGTCAGATGGAGGTGCTCACTGGCTGGTAGCCAGCTGGGTTGGTGCCAGCATGTGCCATATGGGGCCCTGAGGTAGAGCTTTCACCCCACAGCCTCTACACCAGTGAGGCAGGTTCTCCCTGTGACTGATGGGAGTGGCAGTAATGTGGATGCATGCTCATCCTGCAGCTGCCCTCAGCCAGAGCCCCTCCACGGACACCCTCCATCATTCATTGATAATTTGCTTGCTGGTTGGAGGCAGGGGAAGGGTGGAAGGTGATGAGGGGAGGAGGAGATTAGTTCTTAGGATCAAGGTGGGTCCTTTTGAGGCCAAGGGCCTTGTGGGGCCTCAAGGTGCAGGGAAAGTCCTTACCTGGGAATCAAAATCCCAGCCTGCCTGTAGTGCTGTCCCCACTGACCCCCAGATAAGTACTGGGGAGGCTCACACCCATGATGTCAGGAGGCTGTGCTTGGGAGCAAGGCTTCCTAGACTTAATGTGAAAGCTCAGATCACTGAGTTTCTTCCCTGGAAGGAGGTGCGGGTTTCCACAGGGTTGTGCTACAAACCACGTGACAGGCAGCATGATGGGAGGTGGAATGGGGCATGGTGAAAGACTCAGGCTTCTTTCTGGTGTTCCTTACACCAAATACCAAACACT
>NW_007016277.1:0-511 GCF_000164805.1 Carlito syrichta
AAAGTTAACTATCTGGAGAATGGGGCACCTGAGACCCAGTCCCCAGGACTACATAATACGAACATGTAATGAACATGCATATGTATTCCCTGAATCTAAAATAAAATTTTTAAAAAGAAAGAAAAAAATTCATGTATAAAAACTCAAAAAATTTTGTCAATTTTGCCTGTTCCATAGTGTCTTGTTTTCAACTTTTAGTGTTCTTTAACCAAAAAAAAATGTAATTATATATGTAAATGTGTGTGTGTGTGTGCACGCACACACACGCACAAATATTTAGTACCACAGGTTCATCAGTTAATTAATTTAGTTTTTGTTGTAGGTCAGAGTTTGAAGGAAAATCCAGGTTTCTCAGGAGAGAGTAAAAGCCAAGAACAAGCTTAACAATAAAGACCTGCTTGTTTATTTTTTCTGCCTTGACTTGTTGGATTCAAGTTTCTCTGTGTTCTTCAATTGGGAAAAATCTTAGATTTTTCATCTCAATCAAGGAACATGCATAGCAAAGCTTCTG
>NW_007016278.1:0-513 GCF_000164805.1 Carlito syrichta
CTCTACAATAAATCAAAAAAATTAGCCAGGCGTGGGAGCGTGCGCCTGTAGTTCCAGCTATTTAGAAGGCTGAGGTGGAAGGATCACCAGAGCCCAGCAGGTCGAGGCTGCGGTGGCCGGGAGCGGCCACTTCACTCCAGTCTGGGCGACGGAGTGAGACTCCAACTCAAAAAAAAAAAAAAAGAAGAAGAAGAAGAAGACATACAAATGGACAGCAAACATATAAAAATGCTCAGCATTATTAATCAACAGAGAAATGCAAATTAGAGTCGGAAAGTGATATCACCTCACACCAGTCAGAATGACCATCATTAAAAAATTTAAAAAACAATAGATGTTGGTGCAGATGTGGTAAAAGGGGAACATTTATACACTGTTGGTGGGAATGTACATTAGTACAGCCCGTATAAAAATCAGGATGGAGATTTATCAGAGAACTAAAGTAGATCTACCATTTGATCCAAGAATCCCACCACTTGGAATCTACCCAAAGGGAAAGAGGTCATTAATACA
>NW_007016279.1:0-2744 GCF_000164805.1 Carlito syrichta
ACGTCAACTGGCTAGCCAGCTGGCTAGTTTTATAGCCAGCTAGTTAATTCAGCTGACTAACAATCAGGGTAATTATGTATGTCAGGTAGTTATGTCAGGTGGCTTGACAGCAGACTAGCTATGTAGTGAGATAGTTAATTTGTTGGCAAGCCAGCTGGCTAGCTAAATAAGTCATCTATTTAATTCAGCTGGCTAGCTAGCTAGCTAGCTAGGTAGAGAGCTAGTTAAGTCAACTGGCCAGCCAGCTGGCTCACTAGTTAAGTCATTCAGTTGAGTCAGCTGTCTAGCGAGCTGGGTAGATGGTTACATCAACTAGTTAAGTCAGCTGCTAGCCAGCAGGCTAGCTAGGTAACAAGCTAGTTAAGTCAGCTGGCTATCAAGTGGGATAGCTAGTAAAGTAAGCTACTTAATTCAGTTTCCTTCCCAGCTGGCTAGCTAGGTAGCTAGCTAGTTAAGTCAGCTGACCAGCCAGCTCACTAGCTGGTTAAGACAGCTAGTTAATACAGCTAATCAGCCAGCTGTTTAGCTAGTTAAGTCAGCTGGCCAGGCAATTTGTTAACATGTTAAGTCAACTAGTTAAGTCATCTGGCCAGCCAGCTTTCTAGCAAAGTATCTACATTGTTAAATCAACTAGTTAATTCAGCTGGCTAGCTAGGTAGCTAGCTAGTTAAGTCAGCTATATAAGGCAACTGGCTAGCTAGTTAAGTCTGTTAGTTAAGTCAACTGGCTAGCCAGCTGCCTAGCAGCTGGCTAGTTATGGTAACTGCCTAGCAAGCTGGCTATCTAGTTAAGTAACCTAGTTAAGTCAGCACACTGGACAGCAGGTTAGCTAGATATGTAGGCAATTAATTCAGCTTGCAAGTCAGTGGATTATGTAGGTAGGTAGCTAGTTATGTCAGCTGGCTAGCCATCAAACTATCTAGTTACGTCAGCTAGATAATTCAACTGGCTGTCCAGCTGCCTAGCCAGGAAGCTAGCTAGTTAAGTCTGCTGGCTAGTCAGCTGACTACTTCATTAAGTCAGCTTGTTAAATCAGCTGGCTAGCCTGCTGGCTACATATGTAGCTAGGCAATTAAGTCAGCTGACTAGCCAGCTGGACAGCTTGTTAAATCAGGTAGTTTATTTAGCCGGCTAACTAGCGGGCTAGCTAATTGTCAGCTCATTAAGTCAGTTGTCCAACAGGTGGCTAGCTGGTTAAAAATCAAGCTACATCAGATGGGTAACCTGCTGGCTCACTAGTTATTTCAGCTACTTATGTCCTCTGACTAGCTAGGAAACTAGCTATTTAAGTCAGTTAGATATGTCAGCTAGACAGATAAGTAAGTCAACTAGTTATGTCAGCTAGCTACATGATAGCTCGGTAGCTAGCTAGTTAAAAAAGTCAGTTAAGTCAGCTGGCTAGCTAAGTAGCTAACTAGTTAAGTCAGCTAGTTATATCAGCTTGCTAACGAATTAAGTAAACAAGGTATGTCAGCTGGCTTGCCACCTGCGTAGTAGTATAGCTAGCTAGTTAATTCAGCTGACTAGCCATCTAGCTAGCTAGTTAAGTCACATATTTAAGTCAGCACGCTGGACAGCAGGTTAGTTAGGTAGTTAGGCAGTTAAGTCAGCTGGCAAGGTATATCAACTGTCTAGCCAGCTTGCTAGATAGTTATGTGACCAAGTTAAGTCATCTGACTATACAGCTGGCCAGGTAGGTAGCTTGCCAGTAATGTCAGCTCACTAGACAGCTTGCTAGCAAGATACATCACCTAGTTAATTCAGCTGGATAGCCAGCTGGCTAGCTATGTAGCAAGCTTGTTAATACAACTGGCTAGAAAGCAGGCCAGATAGTTAAAAGAGCTAGTTAAGTCAGCTGGCTAGCCAGCTGGCTAGCTAGGTAGTGGCCTAGTTAAGTCAGTTGGCTAACCGTCTGGTTAACCAATAAAGTCAGTTAGTTCAGAAAGCTGGCTATCCAGGTGGCTAGAGAGGTAGAGATCTAGATAAGTCAGCTGGCGAGCCACCTGGATAACTAGTAATGCTAGCTAGTTTCGTCACCTGGTTGGCCAGTGGCCTAACTCATCAATCAACTAGTTAATTCAGCTGTCTAACCAGCTGACTAGGTAGATAAGTCAACTCATTAAGTTAGTTGGCAAGCCAGCTCGATAGCTAGTTAAAAAACTAGTTAATTCAGATGGTTAGACAGCTTTCTGGCTAGCTATTTCAGCTAGTAAAGTCAACTAGCTAGCTAGGTAGCCAGCCAGTTAATCAGCTAGTTAAGTCAGCTTGACTGCTAGATAGCTAGCTAGAACGCTAGTTAGTTATTTTAGCTAATAATGTCAGCTGGTTGCTAGGTAGCTAGATAGTTAAGTCTACTAGTTATGTCAACTGGCTAGCTAGTTAAATCAGCTAGTTAAGTCAGCTGGATAGCCACCTGCCTAGCTTGCTAGGTAGCTAGTTAAGTCAGCTGGTTTGCCAGCTGGCTAGTAAGTTAAGTCAACTAGTTAACTTAGTTCGCTACACAACTGGTTACTTAGGAAGCTAGGTAGTCAATCAGCTGGCAAGCCAGCGGGATATGTAGTTATATAGCTAGTTCAGTCGGCTTGCTGGCCACCTGTCTAGCTTTAATATCTGCTAGTTTTGACAGCTGCTTAGCCAACTGGCTAACTATTTAAGTCAACTAGTTGAGTGAGTTGGCTAGCCAGCTGGCTAGCAGGTTAAGTCAGCTAGTTAGTTCAAGTGACTAGCCAACTGATTAGCTAGGT
>NW_007016280.1:0-350 GCF_000164805.1 Carlito syrichta
AACGTCATGTATATTTTTCTGGAGTTCCTTGAAGGTAAAGTTGTCAATGTCATGGCTTTCCAACATCCCTGTGTAGAACATTGCTCCTGCAATGCTCTTCCCTTTTGGTAGCAAATCCTTCATTATACATTTAGGAGTGATATCTACAAGATATAAAGAACCATATACTTCAGTTAATTACAGTATGTAAACAAGTATTTCACATTAAAAACATAGTATTACATCAGAAGTGATACTTATATTGAACAGACTTATGAAACTCCAGAACCATGAATTTCAATTTTCAGAAACAAAAAAAAAAGCCAGGCTCAGTGGCTCAGCCTGTAATCCTGCGCTTTGGGAGGCTGAGG
>NW_007016281.1:0-375 GCF_000164805.1 Carlito syrichta
TAGTTATGTCATCTAGATAGCCAGTTAGCTAGTCAGCTAGCTAGTTAAGTCAGCTAGCAATTCAGCTTGTTACTTAGCCAACTAGAAGGTTGGCAACTCAGCTATCTTGTCAGATAACTAGTGGGCTTGCTCACTTTCCATTAGGTCAGCTAATTAGTTGGCTCACTCGCCAACAAACTGGTCGGCAAACTAGTCGGCTCACTCGACAGTCAACAGGACAACTAAATGTCAGCTCGCTCGCAGGCCAACAGGTAAGCTAACTAGTCGGCTTGCTGGACAGCTATCTAGTAAAGTCAGCTCACCTGTTGGCTTGCAAGCCGGCAGACTAGTTAAGGCAGGTCACATGTCAGGTCACTCACCAGCTGACTAGTTAAC
>NW_007016282.1:0-347 GCF_000164805.1 Carlito syrichta
AAGCAGGCCAGGTATTTAAGTCAGCTAGTTAAGTCAGGTGGCTATCCAGCTCACTAGCTAAGTAACAAGCTAGTTAAGTCCGTTGGCATGCCAGCTGGCCAGCTAAATATGTCAGCTAGTTAAGTCAGCTGTCTAGCCAGCTAGCTAGTAGGTAGAGTGATAGTTAAGTCAGCAGGCTAGCCAACTGGCTTACTAGCTAAGTCATCCAGTTGAATCAGCTAGCTAAACAGCTGGGTCGCTGGTTAAGACAACTAGTTAAGTGAGCTGACTAGCTAGCTGCCTAGCTAGGTAGCAAGCTCGTTAAGTCAGCTGACTGGCAAGTCAGCTAGCAAGTTAAGTCATCTAGT
>NW_007016283.1:0-364 GCF_000164805.1 Carlito syrichta
TCAGCTAGTTACTTAGCTAACTAGTTGGCTAGCAACTCAGCTATCTGGTCAGATAACTAGTTAGATTGCTCATTTTCCATTAGGTAAGGTAATTAGCCAGCTCCCTCTCCTGCAAACCAGTCAGCAAACAAGTCAGCTCGCTCTCCAGCCAACAGGTCAACTAAATTGTCGGCTCACTCGCAGGTGAACCGGTCAGCTAATTAGTCAGCTTGCTTGCCAGCTAACTAGCTAAATCAACTCACCGGTTGGCTTGCTCGCCAGCCGACTAGTTAAAGCAGCTCACATGTCAAATCACTCGCCAGACAACTAGTTAAGCCAGCTCACCGGTTGGCTCATTCACAGGCTGACTAGTTAACTATCATCA
>NW_007016284.1:0-528 GCF_000164805.1 Carlito syrichta
ACTTATCCAATACCCAAAATTTACTCAGGAGTTTAAAGTAATTTATACAACATCAAATACTTAACTAATCACAGGACTAGGTATGGACCCAGAACTCATATTTCTTTAATATGTGTGTGCATGTATATATAGTATATATTCATATGTATATATGAATATATATGTACATATGAATATACATTCATATATACATATGAATATATACTATATGTACATATATACATATATGTACATATGAATATATACTATATGTACATAATATATACATATAAAAGATATGTTTTATGTTATAGAACTTTATGGAATTGGGGGAAAATTAACAATGAAATTAAGTATCCTAAAATCTCAAAACCATTCTTTTTGTTTTAAAACTGGTACGATCATATTACTTACAAAATAGGAAATTACACACAAATTACTGCATCTGTGTTGAAATATTTATTATAAAGGGACTATGAATTTGAATCATTTAAAAAATGATAATATAATTAAAAATTAGCAACATTGGCAGTGATTAACAAAGAGAAT
>NW_007016285.1:0-422 GCF_000164805.1 Carlito syrichta
GAATGTACTCCATGATTGACCACATCATTGTTCATAACACAAACATAAACACATTTCAAAGGATTGAAATCTTGCCATTCACCTTTTCAGACCACAGTGGAATAAAAATAAATATCAACACCAAAAACATTTCCCCAAAGCCCACGAAGACATGGCCACTAAACAGCATGATGCTGAACAACACGTGGTCAACACTGAAATTAAAGAAATTGAAAGACTACTGGAATCAAAGGAAAATGAGGAAACATCTCACCAAAACCTCTGGGATACCATGAAATTAGTTTTTAGAGGAAAATTTATATCTCTACAAGCACACATCAAGAAAATGGGAACATCACAAGTAGAGAGCCTAACAAACAACCCAAGGGAGCTGAAAAGAGAAGACCACCAAAACCCCAACTTTAGCAGAAGAACCCAAGTCA
>NW_007016286.1:0-343 GCF_000164805.1 Carlito syrichta
AATGAATGGAGTGGAGTAGTATGTACTGGAATGGAATGGAGAAAATTATAATGGAATGGATGTGACTGGATTGGGTGACAATGGAATGGAATGCAGAGGAATTGGAATGGAATGGAGAGGAATTGAATATAATGAATTGGGGTCAGGAGGAATGGAATGGAATGGAAGGGTTTGAAATGGAATGGAAGGGAAGTGAAAGGATTGGAGAGGAATGGAATGGAGTGGAATGGAATTGAATGGAATGTAGAGGACTAGAATGGAGAGAAAATGAATGGAGAGGAATGCAAAGGAATGGAATGGAGTTGAATGGAATGGAGTGTAATTGAATGGAGTGGTGTAGCAT
>NW_007016287.1:0-375 GCF_000164805.1 Carlito syrichta
GAGTGAGACTCCAACTCAAAAAAAAAAAAAAAAAAGAATAGAATATACCATCTCCAATAAGATTTATTCCAGTAATCAAGAGTGGATCATTATTCCCCATATAAATAGATCTAAGTAGGGAATCCATATGATGATCTCTATAAATGCTGAACATATTTTGAAAAAACTAAAAGTCTTCTTTAAAAAAATAATTTGATTCAGGGTCTCACTCTGTCACCTGGGCTGGAGTACAAAGGCAAGGTCACACCTTGCTGCAGCCTCGACCGCCTGGGCTCAGTCCATCTTTTCACCTCAGCCTCCCAAGTAGCTGGGACTACAGGCATGTGCCACCATGTCTGGCTAATTTTTTTTATTTTTATTTTTTTGTAGAGACAA
>NW_007016288.1:0-377 GCF_000164805.1 Carlito syrichta
CCCCAGGTGAGAGATGTGTCCCTGGCCTTTCTTGGCAGAAGGTTCTCGTTGCTGTGTCAGAGGATCGGCCTGCTTGGGCTACGTTTCTCACCTCGGTGTGAGAGCTGGCAGGAACAAGGCCAGGGAGACTGGGATATCCCGCACCAAAGTTGGAGCAGCTTTTAGGGGAGTTGGGGCTGGAAGTTGCCAAGCTTGGGGGAACCTAACATGTGGGGTTGGTGGTGGGGAAGGACTGAGGGCAGAAGGTTTGCAGGAGGATTAATTTCTTTCTTTCTTTTCTTTTTATTTCCTTCCTTCTTTCCTTCCTTCCTTCCTTCCTTCCTTCCTTCCTTCCTTCCTTCCTTCCTTCCTTCCTTTCTTTTCCTTCCTCACTAGAT
>NW_007016289.1:0-599 GCF_000164805.1 Carlito syrichta
AGATGGCCATTTCCAAGCAGGTGCAGGGGCCCCAAGATGGGGAGGATAGTGTTGTATTAGCGTGGCGGACAAAATATCAGATACCAGAGTGAGCTGAGCATGGAGGATCAGGGGAGAGTGAAGTTGGGTGAGATGGGAGGTTCATGAGGGTCATGACATGCAGGTCCTTGCAGACCAGGAGAAACATTGTGACTTGTGTTCTAGGAGAAAAAGGAAGCAGCTGAAAATTTTAAGTGATGAAGCAAAAGAATCAGACCAATTATCTAAAAATGAAACAAAATATGCGGCTTTAGTGTTGGACACAGATCACAGGGGCACCAAATGAAGATATGACTGTCTCTAACTAGAGTGGTGAAAAGTGAGTAGATTTGCACTCTATTTTGGACATAGACTCTGTATGACTTGGTGATTGACAGTCTGTAACAGCAGAGGGAAGAGAGAGTGAAGGTATCAAAAATGACTCCCAAGTTTCTGGTATAAGAAATTAGGTAAATGACAGGGTCAGAAAACACTAAGGGACAATAAACAGACAGGGAGGTGTTTGAGGAAGGGCAAGGAGTACAAATTTCCATTTGGGACATGTGGCAATGTTTGGTCAA
>NW_007016290.1:0-339 GCF_000164805.1 Carlito syrichta
CCTCATCATCTCAACACTTTGGGAGGCTGAGGCCAATGGCCGACCCCAGCCTGTGGATCGAGACACATCCGAGCAAGTCGGCAAGAGCTCTTCTCTACCCTCCATCCCAAATGAGCCAGGTGCTGTGGTGCACACCTGTCATTCTGGTTCCTCAGAAACCTGGAGAAAGCCTCGCCCTAGCCCAGCAGGCCAAGATTGCGGTGGTAGGAAGCGAGCCACCACCCTCCAGTCTGGGTGAGGGAGTGAGATTCTGACTCAAAGAAAAAAAGGAACAAAAGGAAAGCATACATCTGTGTACAGAGTTGGGATCGTCGTGAACAGACAGATCATTTGGGAAGG
>NW_007016291.1:0-395 GCF_000164805.1 Carlito syrichta
TCCTTCCGCCTCAGCCTTCCGAGTAGCCGGAATTACAGGCGCGTGCTACCACGCCCGACTGATTTTTTGATTTTATTATAGAGATGAGGTCTCGCCTGCCCAGGCAGGTCTCGAACTCAGGCAATCCACTCACGTCAGCCTCCCAAAGACGCGGGATGACAGGCTGAGCCACCGAGCCCGGCTTATTTTTATTTTTTATAGAGGAAGGGTCTCGCTGTGTTGTCCACGCTGGTGTCAACCTCCTGGCCGCAAACAATCCTCTCGCCTCAGCCTCCCAAAGTGCTGGGATGACAGGCACAAGTCTCCGCACCCGGCCTCCTTTAACCGGCCCTGGTTTTCCTTCCTGCAAGTTGTGCAGTTTTTTTTTTTTTTGAGTCAGAGTCTCACTCCGTGGC
>NW_007016292.1:0-339 GCF_000164805.1 Carlito syrichta
CATTACTATTCATTTCCCTCCATTCAATTCCACTACCTTATAGTTCCCTACATTTCATTCAATTCCTTTGCATTCTATTCAATTCCTTTCCATTTTATTTAATTCCTCTCCATTTCATTCCTCTCCACTTTATTCCATTCCACTACATTGCAATCCATTCCTCTGCATTCCATTCATTCCATCCCATTCCATTCCATTCCCTTCCATTCTTCTCCATTCCATTCCTCAGCATTCAATTCCATTACTCTGCATTCCTTTCCATTACTTTCCATTCCATTACTTTCCATTCCTTTCCATTCCTTTCCATTTCATTACACTCAATTACATTCCTCTCCATTC
>NW_007016293.1:0-369 GCF_000164805.1 Carlito syrichta
CTCAATTCCATTTATCTCCATTACATTCCATTCGATTTTATTCCATTCCTCTCCAGTTGATTCCACTCAGTGCCATTCCATAAAATTCCATTCCATTCCATTCCATGCCATTCCATTGCAATCCATTCCATTCCATTACATTCCTTCCCTCTCCATTCCATTCCTCTCCATTCCATTTCATTCCATTCCACTCTACTCCATTCCATTTCACTCAACTCCACTCCATCCATTTGTCTTCATTCCATTTCATACCACTCCAATCTATTCCACTCCACTCCATTCCATAGCATTTCTCTCCATTCCATTCATTTCCTCTCCATTCCTTTTCATTCCATGTAATTCCATTCAACTGTAACGCATTCCACTCCA
>NW_007016294.1:0-333 GCF_000164805.1 Carlito syrichta
CCCTTATGTTTAGAAAAAATTTGTATTTGCTCTCTAGCCATATTGATATGAATTCATTTTGCTTTCTTCACATCTGAGAACAAATATAAAGAGTTGTTTTCTTTTTGTAGCCAGGCACATGCCATATGTTATGTTGTTTCTTATAGCAGCCTCAATCAAAAATATAGTTGCTGACTTCCCTCAAGGGGCAGCGATCCCTCCATCAAAACAACCCAGACATAGGAAAGACCCATGGGAAATCGGAAGAATAGTACACATTTCATTTTAAAAATGAACATCGCCGGGCTCGGTGGCTCAGCCTGTAATCCCGCGCCTTTGGGAGGCTGAGGTGAG
>NW_007016295.1:0-442 GCF_000164805.1 Carlito syrichta
AGCTAGCCAGCTGGCTAGACAACTGAGTTCACCAGCTGACTTAACTAGCTAGTCAGCTGGTTAGCCAGCTGGCTAAACTAGCTGACTTTACTGCCTAGGTACCTAGATAGCCAGCAGCCTAACCAACTGACTTAACTAACACACTTAACTAAACAACCATCTGGCTAGCTAGCAGAGTTAACTAGCTACCTACCTAGCTAGACAGCTTTATAGCCAGCTGACTTAACTAGATGACATAACTAGTCTGATGGTTGCCAGCACACTTAACTAGCTACCTACTTACATAGCCCTCTGACTTGAAAACTGATTTAACTACCTATTGAGCTAACATGCTGGCCAGCGAGCTGACTTAACAACGTGACTTAACTAGTTAGCCAGCTTTCTAGGCAGCTGCTTTAACTAACTAGGTACCCTGCTAGCCAGCTGACTTAAGAAACTGACT
>NW_007016296.1:0-577 GCF_000164805.1 Carlito syrichta
GCTCTAGATGACCTGCCTTAAGTTGTTGCTCTACGATTTCCTGAATTGCTGACAATTTTTTGTAGTTAAAGGCCACTGTTCCACCCATACTGGTAGATCATTTTTCCAAGTTATGGGGTCAGCAGTTGCAACAGTGGCCTGCATTATAAATTTTGTCCTAGTCCTTGTCTAGAAGTATTAGATGTAACAGTAATAGGTTCCTTAATGCCCTGCAAGTCCTTCCCTAAACCTTTATCCGGATGAAAACCCATTTGAATCATCTGAGCACTAGAAAAGGAGCCTTTGCTAACTAAGAGAACTCCCATCTGTTCCATAATATCTCTTCCCCATAAAGTAAAAGGGAGAGAAGGTATGACGTCCAGTTGAAACATCCCAGAAGACTCTAAGTCAGTCCAGGGAAGTACTTGTGAACTCTTGGCAACATTTTGAGCTGTTCCCAATCCAACCAAATCAGAGGCGGTTTGTTGTATTGGCCAATGTCGAGGCCAATCTTTCCCAGCAATGCAGGAAATATCCACGCCAGTATCCACAAGTCCTTCAATCTGTCTACCTTGAATTTGAATAATTTTAGTAGGTC
>NW_007016297.1:0-332 GCF_000164805.1 Carlito syrichta
AAGTATTGTAAGGCAAATATAAAAATAACAAATTCTGTCAGACTTATCTGAGAATATTTTTATTTTGTCTTCATTTTTGAAGTATAATTTGCTACATAATAAACAACTGGTCATTAGATTTTTATTTTTAGCACTTTGATTATGTTGTTCCACTGCCTTCTGGTCATATTTTTCCTGATGAAAAGTCTGCTGTTAATCTTATAATGATTCCCTTGGTACACAGTGTGACATTTTTTTTTCTTGGTGCTTTCAGATTTTCTCTTCTTTGGCTTTCAAAATTTTGATTATTATGATTATAGCTGAGGAAACCTTTGCTGAAGCCCCTTGTGTCA
>NW_007016298.1:0-432 GCF_000164805.1 Carlito syrichta
GAGACTCTGTTACTAAAATACCCATAAAAGAAGAGAACTAGTCACTGGGGCACCCAAAACCGATTTTGGCAGTCAATGGGGCATCAATCACAGAGAAGGCCCAATCACAGTTGCACCCATTATGTAAGAGGCCCACTCTTTTTAACACCCATCACAAAGGAAGTTTAGTCCTTGGGGCACTCATGATGTATGAATGAAAATCACTGGGGCACAAAACACATAGTCAGTCCAGTCACTGAGGCCAATGTTATGGTGGAGGCCCAGAAATAAAGATTGCCACTCACTAGGGAACCCCATGTGGAGGAGATCCAGTATGTGGGACACCTATCAAAGAGGAGGGCTAGTCAATTAGAGAATTATTATGGTTGTGGTCCAGTCACTGGAGGCACCTATGGAGGAGACCCATTCACTAGAGCATCCATCACAAAGAAG
>NW_007016299.1:0-331 GCF_000164805.1 Carlito syrichta
ACGGTAGTCAATATCTGTTTAGGGACAGGAAGATACCCCTTATCTACAAGGGTTCCTAAACGATGCATATTTGCATACCTAATCCTTAACTGTACCCCACAATTTTAAAATAAAAAATATGATAAAAAAAAAAAGAGAGCTAGGTCAGTTCTTATCATTGCTTGGTAGTGTTCAACTTTTGTATATACCTCATTTTAATGAACTATTCCCTTATTCTTGGACATTGAGGTTGTCTGTGGCCTTTTGCTAAAATTAATAAATACTCTAGTGCAAAAAAAAAAACTTTTGCTGTGGAATAATTTTAGATCTACTGAAAAGTTGTGAAGATGGA
>NW_007016300.1:0-6834 GCF_000164805.1 Carlito syrichta
GGATGTCCTGGCAGTCGTGCAGGGGGCCTTTCCCTTTCCCGGGTCGGGTAGCAGGGTGGCTGGATTCAGAGTAGCCAGAGCATGAAACAAGGATTCTGGCTGGGTTTAAAAGGAGACTTTGATAATGAGTTAGCCGGGCATTACTTATCCATCTGTCGGGTGGTTGTTTTAGAACTCCCTCCATAGCATGAGGGGCAGTGACATGTAGTTCTTTTTCCATGGTGATTTTGTCAGTGTCCTTGACCATAGTGGCAACTGCCGCGATGATCCGTAGGCATGGGGGCCGCCCGGCAGCCACAGAGTTTAACTTCTTTGACAGATATACCACTGGTCTCTTTCATGGCCCTATTTGCTGCAACAGCACTCCTTTGGCTATTTCCTTAGACTCATCAACAAATGAGAAAAAGGGTTTAGTCAGATCTGGCAGTCCCAAAGCTGGGGCTGACACCAGGGCTTGTTTAAGAGTTTTGAAAGATCTGTTTATGTCCTCCATCCATGTGAGGTTGGACTTATTTTTGGTGGCCTCATATAATGGCTGGGCGAGCTCAGCAAACCCAGGAATCCATAGGCGGCAGAAGCCAGCCAATCCTAAGAACTCACATACCTGTTGTACATTCTGTGGTTGTGGAATTCTCAGTACCATTTTCTTTCGGGCGTCCGATTGCCATTTTTGCCCGTTTTTCAGTTTGTAGCCCAGGTAACTTACTTCAGTTTTGCAGATCTGAGCCTTTTTGGCCGAGGTTCAATAGCCCAGAGCACCTAGTGTTTGCAGCAAATCTCTGGTGCCTTGTAAGCACGCATCCCGATTTTCTGCGGCTAGCAGAATATCATCCACGTACTGCAACAGGGTTAGGGTGGGGTATGTGTTACGGAACTCACCCAGGTCTTCATGTAAGGCTTCATTGAAGATGGTGGGAGAGTTTTTGAATCTTTGGGGAAGTCGGGTCCAGGTGAGTTGCCCACTGATTCCTCTTTCCGGGTCCAGCCACTCGAAGGCGAAGATGTCCTGACTCCGTGGGGCCAACAGTAAGCTGAAAAAGGCATTTTAAAAATCTAATACCATATACCAAACCTTGTCTGGGACCAGGGTGGTGAGGAGGATATAGGGGTAAGGGACCGTGGGGTGTATGTTCATCACCCAGCGGTTTACTTCCCGTAAGTCCTGAACAGGCCGGTAGTCGGTTGAATTGGGCTTTTGCACTGGCAGCAAGGGTGTGTTCCAGGCAGACTGACAAGGCCGCAATATTCCCTCACCCAGCAGCCACCATATGTGGGGGGTTATCCCATTTTGTGCTGCCACAGGGATTGGATACTGCTGGACCTGGGCTGGGTCCGCTCCGGGCTTTAGTTTCACAAACACTGCTGGCCTGTGTTTAGCCAACCCTATTCCTCCAGTTTCTGCCCAGGCTAGGGGATTTTCCCGAAGCCAGTCCTGAATGTCCAATTCCATCTCCGGGTCAGGGGCCTGACACAGCCTGTATTCATCTTCTAATTTTACAGTTAGAATTTGCAGGGGGCGCCCAACTGAATTTGTTACTGTCACCCCGTCTGGCCGAAAGCTGAGATTTGCTTCTGCTTTGGTCAACAGATCTCTCCCAAACAAAGGGTACGGGCAATCGGGAAGAACTAAGAACACATGGGCGACCGTACCAGTGCTTAAATTCACTGTTCTCTTAGTGGTCCAGTGTGCCGGTCTTATGTCGTTAGCTCCTTGAACCCATGAGATTTTGTCTGAGAGAGGGCCTTGTGGTTTTAATAATATGGATCGCTCCGCTCCTGAATTCACATGAAAAGTCATGGGTGTCCCCCCTACCTCCAAGGTTACCTGGGGTTCAGGGGGGGACTCTGAGCCCTGACCTCCCTATTCAGTTACAAGTACAGTCACTTTGTTCTCAGGATGAGGAGGGTGCTTAGGGCAGTTCTTTATGTAGTGCCCTTCCTCCTTGCAGTAGAAGCACTGATTTCTCCCTAACTTGGGGCAGTTCGGCTGAGGGTTCCCCGGTTTGTTGCCTGACTCAGAAGCCAATTTTTTCAACCACTTCTGTTTTTCCTTGGGGTCGTGGTTAGTGGCGGCTAAGAGAATTTTGGCTAATCCCTTGGTCTGCTGCTCGCTACGCCTGTCCTGGCATTCTTCTGGACTCTCTCTATTGTTAAAGGCTTTCTCAGCCACCCCCAGCAGATCCTGTAAACTTTTTTCTCCTAATCTTTCTACTTTCTGCAGCTTTTTTTTGATATCTGGTGCTGCCTGATGAATGAACGCCATGATTACAGCCGCTTTGGTTTCTGGTGCCTCTGGATCCATTGGGGTGTATTGACGGAAGGCTTCCGTAATATGCTCCAAAAATGTGGCTGGGCTCTCGTTCCTGTCCTGCCTTATGTTATATACCTTAGCCAAATTAGTGGGCTTATGAGCAGCTGCCCGGAGACCTGCCATCAGAGCCTGCTGGTATACCCGGAGTTTCTCCTTACCTTCTGCCGTGTTAAAATCCCATCCAGGTTGGGAAGGGGGAAAGGCTTCATTTATAAGATCAGGGTTGGTGGTGGGCTGTCCATCAACTTCCAGAACCAGCTTCCAGGCCTCCGTCTGGATTCTTTTTTTCTCTTCAGTGGTGAATAATACCTGTAAAAGCATCTGGCAATCATCCCAGGTAGGCTGGTGGGTAAAGAGAATGCTTTCCAGCAAGTTAATCAGCCCTCTAGGATTCTCAGAGAAAGTAGCAGTTTGTGTTTTCCAATTGTATAGATCACTAGTGGAAAACGCCCAATAATGCATGGGTTGGTTCCTGGCCTCATCTGGGGGCCCAGCCACTCTCAGTGGCAAGATCACCGTGGAGTTGGCCGGGGCCACTCCAGGAGCAGCCACCCTGGTGACTCTCCCTTGAGTCCCCGTGGCTGGTCCATCCATTTTTCTTTTCTGCCTCCCCTCCCTGGCCACTCCTGGCTCTGCCTCCACAGTGGCGGCGGCAGCAGTGGCTTGGGGTTGCGGCGCTGGCTGGGCTGAAGGTCTGGGGGGGGAGCTGACTGGTATGGGGGGGGGAAATTATCTCTTCCAAGTTAGAATCAGGGAGAATGGGGTAAAAGGGATTCTTTGGGGATTTATGGAAGGGATTCCGCTTCTCCCGAGGCTGTGACGACACACTCTCCGGTGGCTCCGAAGGTTCCACCCCCTTCTCCTGCAACGTGAGCACTCTCAATGCCTTTAACGGGGTAGGAAGGTAGGGTTTCACTCAAGGGGGAGGGGATTCCACTATATTTTGCCAGACCAGTATATAAGGTAGTTGGTCTGGTTGTCCCTGGGAGCCTCTTTGGAGGATGACATTCTTGACCTGCAAGAGAACACTTGTTAGAAAGGTCCCTTCTCGTGGCCAGCCTACATTGAAGGTGGGCCACTCAGTGGCGCACAAATCCCGGAATTTCTTTTTGTGAATTTCGACACTCAAATTGTGCGCCCGTTCCTTTAGTTCTGAAAAGTGATCAGTCATGAGAGTTAACGGCGTTGTCTGTGCCCACCCCATCTCATTCGTCAGTACTGTCGTTACAACAAACACAACCAACAAGACGAAAGGGAAAACGACAAGAGACAGGCAGTAGCGGCCATGAAAACAAATCTGAAAGTATGATAGGGGAGAGACAGACCACCGACGAGTCTGACCTTCCCCACAGATGAAGACCTTGTCTTCCAGATGGGGTCGTGGGACGTCTCCCACGAGCCCTGGCTGGTGGCTTTCCAGCATGTCCGCCTAGCCTGATGCCGACCTCAGAACAAAGTGTGGAGCTCCACCTGAGATACAGGACACAGATGCGCTAACCCGGGAGCGACTTACCGAATGCCGACCTGAGAACCCTCTGGACTGGGGTCTTGGGGGGGGGCAGTCTCTGGGATCCCGGACAAGCCCCCAAATGTAGTGGCCGAAAGTTCAATCCGAGAGACCACCAAGAGCCAATTCCGATGAAAGTTCAAGAGGGTCTTTATTTGCAAGCTCGAGCCTGGACCTCTGTCGACAACCGACGCAGCAGAGTACACCCAGAGGCCCTGACTTCCTTAAGCAGACACCTTTTATGTTTTTACACAAAGGGAGGAGGAGTTTGGGGGGACTTTCCAGTCTTGTTACCATTTAATTGGGTAGTAACCTCTGGTGGTCAGCTTAATCGTGGAGGATTGGCTAGCTTGACTTGGGCTGACCTTGGCCCACTAGCTGGGGAAGTTGCAGAGACATTTGGAAACTTTAGGTGATTTTCCCCTGGCACCTGATTGGTTGTTGCTAAGGGGAAAGTGGGTCAAGGGAAGGGGTTGAAGCTTGAACTGGAGTTTTGCAGTTTTTCCCATAACTGAAACTTTAAACAGCTACAGGTTATGTTTTAAAGCAGAAAACTAAAATGGCTGTGCTATTGTCCACAAGATGATTACATATTTATTGGGTTATAGCATGCTTTTAACCTAGTTTATGGTATACTCTATTACGGTTCTCTCACCATCAATATATAAAACAACATAAAGCTGGAATACATTGATTATTCCACTTGTTAAATCATTGCTTAGTTGTTATTTTATTCTTGATAGTCTATGAAGAATAAGTCCTACACCCTGATTTCTAGTGGTTGAATTTGACCTTTATAAAGAGCAATTGCCAAAAATTTGTTAAAAAAAAAGATTTTGATATGCTAGTAACCATTTGCTTCATGCAGAGAGGATCAGTGAGTTTGGTGCCTTAAACACCAAGGCTGCTTTAAAAAGGCTTCAAAAGAACCCCAGGACATTCACTGATTTTATTGCCACCAGCACTGTTCTAGGATTAAATAAAATGCAGCTATTAGAATCAGTCTCCAAGCTCATATAACCTGCTGTCTTCATTAATGTTCAGTATTAATTTAAAAGTACTAAAACATCACAAGAATGCAAGTGAATTAAAAAAAAAAATAGCTCTGCTTTGGAATAAATAAAAAGTACCTTACTAGAAAAGTTCTTATTTAATAGTCTCTTTTTAGAAAGAAAATCTATAACATTAAAAAAATCAATATATAATTAAAGAAAACTAAAACATAAATCAGGGAAGTAGGTAGGCTGTGACAACATGGGCACATATACAGGCATATATGTATATGTCTTACTCAGTTCGAGGTTCTGTAACAAAGTACCATCGCCTGGGTGGCTTATAAACACAGAAGTTTGTTTTTCACAGTTCTTGAGGCTGAAAGCCTGAGGTCAGGAAACCAGCATGATGGGTTCTGGTGAGGGCACTCTATAAATTGCAGACTGTGGATTTTTTGCTATGTCCTCACATAGTGAAAAGATGAAGAGAGAATCTTCTAGGATCTCTCCTATAGCAGCATTAATCCCATTCACAAGGGTTTCACTCTCAGGACCTATTCATTTTACAAAGCCCCTTACCTCCTAATACTATCACAGCAGGAGGTTGGGATTTTAACTTATGAATTTTAGGAGGACACATTCAGTCCATTGCAGATAAATGCATATACATAATGATATATGTATATATGTGTATATATGTAAACACAGCTAAGATTGTCATTTATAATTATTAATTGTACAGTATATGAATGCAGCCCTTGTCTGTTCTAAGCATATACACTGTATTTTTGCAAGTCAAACAAAATATCAAGTAAAATCTTACCTAAATGTTTGATTCAAAATTTCTACTTGAAAGATTAAGACCAGTACAGTGTATTTACTAGCAAGCATAGCTCTCCACATTTGTGTGCAGAGCTACAGTATGTACACATGTGCATGTGTTTAGCAGACTCTCTCACATAGGGAATTTATACAAAGAGGCTGTATAAGCCAGAGGCAAGTCAAACTTTCTTGGCTCAAACCAGACACTGTCTCTTTCATCTACAGAAAATGTTTATCTTCCTCTCTTTTTATGCCTGTACCATGCATCTAAGGAGATAGCCCTCCTCAGAGGATTGTGCAAACTGAATGAGTTTATACATGAAAAGCACTTAAAAGGCCAGGCTCAGTGATTCAGATTGTAATCCCAGCACTTTGGGAGGACGAGGAGAGAGGATTGCCTGAGTCCGTGAGTTCCAGACCAGCCAGGCCACTTGGTGAGACTTCCTCTCTACAATAAATAAAAAATTAGTGGAGCATGGTAGTGCACTCCTAGTTCTGGCTACTTGGAAGGTTGAGGTGGAAGGATCACCGGAGCCCAGCAGGTGGATGCTGGGGTGGCTGTGAGTGCGCCACTGTACTCCATCCTGGGTGACAGAGTGAGACTCTAATTAAAAAAAAAAAAGCACTTAAAACAAAACTTGGCTTGTCCTCAGAACTCCATAAAAGTTTAATGATGATGATGCTATAATTATCTGGGAGAAGTGGAGCTTTTGTATTTGTTTTAAATTTGGAGACTCCTAGTGTGTCCTTTGATAAGTGTATGACTATGAGGGTTCAGCATTGGTGCTTCTTTCTTGGCTACAGGGATATAAATATGATTGATGATCCACATATTGCATGTGACTCTGAGAGAGGAAGTAGTGCTTACAGCTGTGTCACCTCTAAGTATCTTCAATTTGTTTCCAACCAGAGAGGTTTTCGTTGTTGTCGCTGTTTTTTTCTTTTTCTTTTTTTGAGTTGGAGTCTCACTCTGTCGCTCAGACTGGAGTGCAGTGGCGACTCCCAGCCACCACAGCCTCAACCTGCTGGGCTCCGGCGATCCTTCCGTCTCAGCCTTCCAAGTAGCTGGAACTACAGGCACGCACTACCACGCCCGGCTAATAATTTTTTGATTTATTGTAGAGATGAGGTCTCGCTGCCCAGGCGGGTCTCAAACCCGCGGCCTCAGGCAATCCACTCACCTCAGCCTCCCAAAGGCGGGA
>NW_007016301.1:0-331 GCF_000164805.1 Carlito syrichta
CAGGCTCAGGCAATTCTGTCTCCTCAGTCTTCCAAAGTGCTGGGATTACAGGTTGAGCCAACACAACCAGCCAATATAGTAATATATACTCTCAATTTAATAACAAGGAGACATGTGTTAGGCAGAAATCAACCTACAGGTATCTTCCATGGCATGTAATCTCTAAAAATATATTTATATTGTTGTTTTTAGAATCCTAGAGAGCAAGTCTCTTCTAATTGTTCTTTATTCTGACTTTCCTGAGTTATTCTGGGCAATAACTACTATTCTGTTTGTTTGTTTGTTTGTTTGTTTATTTGAGTTGGAGTCTCACTCTGGCGCCCAGACTGGA
>NW_007016302.1:0-331 GCF_000164805.1 Carlito syrichta
GCCTCCACGCTGCTCCTCCATGAATACATTTTTAGAACTGACGGACGCCCTAAATGTGAGGGGTTTTTTTTCTTCTTCTTTAAAAGTATCTCAACTGAACAATAACTTTTAAGGGGAAAAATAATGTAACCTATGAAATGCCTTCGTCTCGTCTCCTCCCTCCCATTCCCATTCCCATCCCACCCCACCCCTTGAGCAGCTGCCTTTCAGCCCGAAACCCCCAGGAAGAGCTCCCAGAAGGCGGCGGTGACGCGGCCTGGAGCCAGGGAGAGCCCGCCTGGAGCTCGGGAGCTCCTGGCTTGCGCCGGCCTGGAGAGGCTGGTGGCACGGA
>NW_007016303.1:0-596 GCF_000164805.1 Carlito syrichta
GAATCAGGGTCTCTCTCTTAGTTTCTAGGTAAACCATAAAGGGCTATAAGTACTGTAAAACCCAGGAAAGGAAAAGTACTCCAGGAAAAGGGGCCTCCTTAAGCAATGTCATGAGGATATAAAATGTATGCACAGGCTGGGAAACAGAGAGTCTAAATGTGTCAGATTGTGGGGTGTATGAATGCACACCAGGGAAGAAAATGTTGGAACAAATAAACTAAAACATCTTAAACTGTAGAAGATCTTGAGGTTAAAACATTCAGTTTCCTGCTGTTTGTAGTGGTGGGGGGGGAACAATATGAATATTGATCATAGAAATGGCATAATTAGAGCTGGGCTTCAGTTAATTAATGTATTATTTTAGCTTAGGGTGTATGGCTAACATCACTTTGTTTTGTTATGGCTTGGGTGTGGGAGAAAAGCATCAGTGGATGAGGTTGAGTTCTTTTGACCCAAATTAAAGGTCTAGGGTCAGTAGTTGCATTCAAGTCTTGGAACAGGGTCAAGGGTACTAATTTAACTCCCATCACTTCATTAAAAAAAAATGAAGGCATTCACTGCCATACCCAAATCTCTGTAAGAATTCCCAAATAGCT
>NW_007016304.1:0-326 GCF_000164805.1 Carlito syrichta
GTCTAGTCTGTGGGGCGGCGAGGGGTGAAAACAAAAGCAAAAGGATTAAAATAAGAAATGCATGCCCTTTTGAAACACGACAAGCCAGCCAACCTTGCTGGAAAACGAGGGCAAGACATGAAGGAGGGATGTGTGTGGGCGGGGAGCAAGTTCTCTGCTCTGAGGAGGGGTTTAGGCTTTAAAGACAGGGTCATGGGGAGGAAATTAAGTGTTTTAAAGAATGATGTGTGGGTGTGGGTGTGTGCGTGCACTCACATGCCCACATGTTAGGAATTGACATGCTATAGTAATATCTGTGTTGAAAATTGCACATAGAAATACACACA
>NW_007016305.1:0-323 GCF_000164805.1 Carlito syrichta
AAATGCACTAATTTTAAAATGAAAGATTGAAAAATTACATTTCACTAAAATTAAGAACTTTAGTGAATCAAAAGATACATTAAGAGAGCAAAAAGGCAAGCCACAGACTAAGGAAGGGCTTGTGTTTAGAATATACTCATATAAAGAACTATTGCAAATCAAAGATAAAAAGATAGACAACACAATTTGAATAACTGGCAAAAGACTTATGTAAGAATTTTACAAAAGTGAATATCCAAATGGATAATTATATGGAAAAAATGCCCAATTTCATTTCTCATCAGGCAAATATAAATTAAAACCAAAATGGATACCATTCTGCA
>NW_007016306.1:0-323 GCF_000164805.1 Carlito syrichta
TGTTCTCCAATTCCATTCAAGTTGCTGCAAAAGATATTATTTCATTCTTTATGATCACTGAATAGTATTTCATAGTATGTGGATATATATATATATACCTCCCATTTTCATTATGCACTGATCAGTTGATTGGCATTTAGGGTGATTCCACATCTTTGCAATCATGAATTGTCCTGTGAAGAACATGCAGATGTAGGTGTCTTATTTATATAACAGCCTCTGTTCCTTTGGGTAGATACCTAATAGTGGGATTGCTAGATCACATGGTAGATTCATTTTAGCTCTTTGAGAAGTCTCCAAATCACTTTCCATAGAGGTGCCAA
>NW_007016307.1:0-344 GCF_000164805.1 Carlito syrichta
ACAGAAACTCCTTGTAGAGAAAAGGAACTTCTTCCTAATATTATTACCCACTATTCCATCTGGGAGAGGGCCCTTCACTCCCATTGGAATTGGTGTAACTGGAACATCTGGAGTCAATATTGTTGTGGTGGAGGAATGGAGGTCCAGTCCTTTGTTCCCTGGGGTGGCTCTGATGAGTTCTGACATGGGAAAAAGGGAACAAATGGATTCATGCTGGAAGCTGCCCCTATTGTTACTTTGGGCCAGTGCTGGCCCCTCTGCCAGTTTCCTGGAATTGGCACCGTAGATCGTTGTTTAGTTAACAGAGTGCCATTTTTATGAAATTTGGATTTGCAATCCCTAAC
>NW_007016308.1:0-323 GCF_000164805.1 Carlito syrichta
AGCTGTCTAGCTAGCTGACTTAACTAGCTAGCTAACTGGCTAGGTAGCTGACTAGCTGATATACCTATGCAGTTCACCAGCTAGCTAGTTGACTAGCAAGCTCTATAGCTAGCTGACTTAACTAGTTAGCTGAGTTTCTAGCTGACTTTAGCTAACTGGATAGCTAGCTGACTTTACTAGCTGATTAGCAAGTTGTTGGGATTGCTGGCTAGCCAGCTGACTTAAGTAGCTAGCTGTATGTTTGGCTTGACTGATAGCCATCTGGCTTAAAAAGCTAGCTACCTGGCTAGATAGCTGGCTACGGAGTCCACTAGTTAGGTAGC
>NW_007016309.1:0-1516 GCF_000164805.1 Carlito syrichta
TAAGGAATAGAAAGGAATATAAAATGATGGAATGGAATATAGAGGAAGGGAATGGAAACTAATGAAATGGAGAGAAAAGTAAGGCAATAGATGCAGAAGTGTGGAAAGAAATGTAATATGAAGAAGAGGAATGGAAAGGAGAAGAGTGGAATGGAATGGAATGCAATGAAATGTAATGGAATGAAGAGGAATGGAATGGAAATAATTGGAAAGGAAATGCATGGAATGGAATGCCTGGGAATGGACTGGAATTGAGATGAATAGAATGCAGAATAAAGGATAGAAGAGGAAAAGAATGGAGAGGAATAGATTGGAGAGGATTGGAGTAGAAGGGGATACAATGGAATGGAATGGAGAGGAAAGGAATGGAAAGGGAAGTAGAGGAGTGGAATGGAATGGAGACGAATGGAAGGGAGAGGAACAGAATGGAATGTAGAGGAATCCAATGGTAAGGAATGGAAAGGAATTTAAAAAGATGGAATGGAATATAGAGGAATGGAATGGAAAAGAAGAAAATGGAGAAAAGGAAGAGAATGGAATGCTGAAGAGTGGAATGGAATGGAAAGAAATGGAATGAATAGGAATGGAAAGGAATAGTGGAATGTATTGGAATGTAATGGAACGTAATGGAATGCAGAGGTATGGAATGGAAAGGAATGGAGAGGAATGGTATGGATTGAAATGGCAAGGGATGGAATGGAATGGAGATGAATATAGAGAGAAATGGAATGGAGAGGAATAGAATGGAGAGGATTGGTTAGAGAGGATTGGAGTAGAAAGGAATAGAAGGCATTGAAATGGAAAGGATAGGAGTGGACTGGATTGGAATGCAGTGGTATGGAATGGAGAGACATGTATTAGAGTAAAATGGAATGGAATGGAGAGGAATGGAATGCAATAAAGAGGAATGGAATGGAATAGAGAGGAATGGAATGGAGAGGAATTAAAGTGAAAGGAATAGAATGGAATTGAATGGAATGTAGTGAAATGGAATGCAGAGGAATGTAATGGAGGGAAATGAAGAGGAAAGGAATGAAATCAATGGAATGGGTAGGAATGGAATGGAAAGGAATGGAATGGAGAGGAATAGAATAAAGAGGAATGGAATCTAGCAAGTAGAATGGATTGCATTGGAATGAAAAGGAATTGCGGGGGGGGAATTGAAGGGAAATTAGAAGATTCTAAAGGTAAGAATTGAAAGGAAAGGAAAGAGATGGAATGGCATTTAGTAGAATCTGATGGAGAAGAAAGAAATGGAAAAAATTGAATTGAGAAAATAAAATGGAATGGAATGAATGGAATGGAGAAGAATGGAAAAGAATGGAATGGAATGCGGAGGAATGGAATGGAGAGGAATGGATTGGACTGGAATGAAGATGAGTGGAACGGCATGGAATGAAGAGGAATGGAATGGAGAGGAATGGGATGGATTGGAAAGAATACAATGGAATACAGAAATGGAATGGAATGTGGAGGAATGGAATGAAAAGGAATGGAATGAAGTGGAATGGATTGG
>NW_007016310.1:0-320 GCF_000164805.1 Carlito syrichta
GCTGACTTGCAAGCTGGCTTAACTACCTAGCTACCTAGGTTATCAGCTGGCTAACAAGCTGACTTAACTAGGTGAGATAACTAGTTACTCAGCTGGCTAATCAGCTGACTTAACCAGCTAGATACCTACCTAGGCATCTGGCTAGCCAGCTGACTTAAGTAGATGATTTAACAAGTTAGCCAGCTGACTTAACTAGATGACTTAACTAGCTACTTAGCTAGCCAACGGACTTAACTAGCTGCCTTAACTAGCTAGCTACTTAGCTAGCTACCTAGCTAGCTATCTAACTAGCCAGCTGACTTACCTAGCTGACTTAACTA
>NW_007016311.1:0-318 GCF_000164805.1 Carlito syrichta
AGTTGGCCGACCAGTCGGCCGAGTGGTTAGCTCACTTAACTAGATGGCCAGCTAGTCGGCCGACCAATTAGCTGTCTTAACTAGTCAGCCAGCAAGTGAGTCGACAGTTGAGCTGACTTAATGAGTCAGCTGGCGAGTGAGCCGACTGGTCAACTGACTTTACTAGTCGGCTGGTGTTTGAGTCAATTGCTCAGCTGACTTAACTAGTCGGCCTGCAAATGAGATGATTGGTGAGCTAACTTAACTAGATGACTGGCCGACTAGTTAAGTCAGCTGAGCAATTGGCTCAATCATCAGCTGACTAGTAAAGTCAGCTGA
>NW_007016312.1:0-706 GCF_000164805.1 Carlito syrichta
TATATTGGCAAAGGTATTGATCAAGATTATATTTGAGCATGTGTTAAATTTCTTGCAAGGGAACTATCACTAGTAATATTTGTATCAAAAAATGAAAACGAAAACAGGTTAAAAAATTAGTTTCCTAAAATTTTGTGACAGATTACACTTCCTCTAAAAGAATTTGAAAGCTTAACTTGCATCAGGTAATTATCAAACTGGTTATTTTCAATCTTTTCAGTTGTTGCCAATTTTTTGTAAATAAAATGTAAACTATTTTTAGAGCTTTTTTAAATTATTTTATTTATTTATTTATTTATTTATTTATTTTGAGTTGGAGTCTCACTCAGTCGCCCAGACTGGAGTGCAGTGGCCACTCCCGGCCACCACAGCCTCGACCTGCTGGGCTCCGGTGATCCTTCCAGTTCAGCCTTTCAAGTAGCTGGAACTACAAGCGTGCGCTACCATGCCCGGCTGGAGTTTTATTTTTTTAATTATGATGAGGTTGTTTCCCTTTATTGGAAATTGAACATACATAAAATCAAAATTAAAAAAATATATATTAGGATGTATTAGTATGTATTCTTCATGATAAAATATATTATTTTATTCCCTATTCACCATATCCTATCCAGCATCTGTTATTTTTTGAATTATTGATGATGGCCATCCTGATTGAAGTTAGGTGGTGTCCCAGTGTAGTTTATTTAAATTTCTTTTATGACTA
>NW_007016313.1:0-349 GCF_000164805.1 Carlito syrichta
AAGATTCCTTATACTTCCTTAGCAATATGACGTGTAGTTTCCTATATATGACGACTCCCAATACCCAGCTTCACGATTCCCTCTGCAGGATGCTGAGACAGTTCCTGGTGACCGAGAATTCCCATTGTTTGGATATCAAGAGGAAGACTCCCATAATGTACTTTGGGAACTGGAATCCAAGATTCCTGGTTCTCCTTCACATGACCTCCCCAAAATGTGGTATCTTCAAAACCCAACATCCCAAATCTGACCAGCCCATTCACAAGAATTTTCTGTAATTTGAGGTCACATGAATCGAGAGATTTTGTACCAATATGCCTTTTGATTCTGGGGAACATGATTATGGTCG
>NW_007016314.1:0-310 GCF_000164805.1 Carlito syrichta
ACATGAAAAAATGCTCAACCTCACTAATCATCAGAGAAATGTAAATCAAAACTGCAAAGAGATACTACCTAATTCTGGTAAGGATGGCTAACAATATTAAGCCCCAAACAAACAAACAAACAAACAAAACCAGATGTTGGCACAAGTGTGGAGAAAAGGGAACATTTCTACATGGTTGGTAGGAGTGCAAGCTACTTCAGCCTATCTGGAAAGTAGTGTAGTGATTCCTAAAAGAACTAGAAATTGACCTTCCATACACTCCAGCAATCTCTCTTCTGGGAATATATCCAGAGGAACATAAATCATTCTA
>NW_007016315.1:0-317 GCF_000164805.1 Carlito syrichta
TTCCTAAAAGAACCAAAACTTGATCTTCTATACAATCCTGCAGTCTTTTTCCTGGGATTATATCCAGAGAAACATAAATAATTCTACAAAAAAAAAAAACAAAACATACCTGCACATGCATGTTTATTGCTACACTATTCACTATCACAAAAACATAAAACCAACCCTACCGCCCATTAAAAATGAACTGAATAAAGAAAATATACATATAAACAATGGAGTATTATACAGCTATAAAGAAGAAAAAAGCATGCACTGCACAGCAAATTGGATGGACTTGGAGATCATCACACTTAATTATCTGTCACAGAAAAAAA
>NW_007016316.1:0-385 GCF_000164805.1 Carlito syrichta
AGAGGAGAGGAATGGACAGGAATGGAATGAAAGTAAGACAAATGGAATGGAGAGGAATGGTATGGAATGGAATGGAAAGGACTGGAGAGAAATGGAATTGAATGGAAAGTAATGGAATTAAAAGGAATGGAATGGAGTGAATGGAATGGAATGGAGTGGAATGGAATGGAGAGGATAGAATTGAATGGAATGGAATAGAGAGTAATTGAATGGAATAGAGAGGAATGGTATGGGGAGGAGTGGAGTGGAATGGAATGGAATGAAATGGAGAAGAGTGGAATGAAATGGAAAGAAGGGAAGGGAATGAAATTGAAAGGAAAGGATCGGAATGGAATGGAGAGGAATGTAATGGAAAGGAATGGAATGGAATGGAATGGGAAGGAAT
>NW_007016317.1:0-313 GCF_000164805.1 Carlito syrichta
CAAATTCCTCCTCATTTTAATACTAAAACCCCACCCCAAAGTGAACATAGTGTATGTTACATATAGCTGTACCACTTGTGCCTGTGCTTGACTTTCATCAAAAATATATGTAGATTTTCCACAAATCTGCTGAATATGCATAACTCAATTATGCAGAACAGACCCTGTTGGTCAAAAACACTAGCCTCACCTTTCTCTCCTAAGAGTGTACATGTTCACTTATACTGATGGCTGTGCCTCCACAGTTTGTGTATGTATATGTATGTTTATATATATATACATATATATATATAAAAATATATATATATATATA
>NW_007016318.1:0-339 GCF_000164805.1 Carlito syrichta
TTAAGCCATCTGGTAAGGCAGTGGACTATGTAGGTAGCTAGACAGTTAAGTCAGCTGGGAATCCAGCTGGCTAGCTTGGTAACTAGGCAGTTAAGTCAGTCTGCTAGCCAGCTGGCTAGCTAGTTGATTCACCTAGTGAAGTCAGCTGGCTAGACAGGTGCCTAGCTAGGTAGTTAGATAGTTAAGTCATCTGTCTATCCCATTCTTTAGCTAGTTAAGACACCTAGATAAGCCATCTGGCTATCCAGGAGGATAGCTAGGTAGTTTGCTACTTAAGTCAGCTGGCTAGAAAGCTGGCTAGCTAGTTAAGTAACCCAGTTAAGTCTGCTGGATTGCCAG
>NW_007016319.1:0-313 GCF_000164805.1 Carlito syrichta
AGGCTGCGGTGGCTGTGAGCAGCGTGCCACTGCACTCCAGCCTGGGCAACCGAGTGAGACTGTTACTCTGAGAGATTCAAAGGAGACTCTGACTATAGAATAGAATAGAATAGAATAGAATAGAATAGAATAGAATAGAATAGAATATCAAGGGTTGGAGAGGATTTAAGGCAACTCAAACTTCCATACATTGCTGGTGAGTGTGAAATAGTATACCACTTTGGAAAATAGTTTGCCAGTGTCTTATAAAGTCAAACATATATTTACCATAGGACCTAGCCAAAGAAAATACTAACATTCATAGCAGTTTTAT
>NW_007016320.1:0-328 GCF_000164805.1 Carlito syrichta
TCCTTCCATTCCATTCCATTGCTTTTCTTACAATTCATCTCCATTCCATTCCATTCTAATCCACTTCATTCCAATCCTCTCCATTCCAATCCATGCCACTCCATTCCATTCCATTCGATTCCATTCCATTTCGTTCTTCTCCATTCCATTCCATTCCTCTCCATTCCACTCCATTCCATTCCATTCCACTCCATTCCATTCCATTCCATACCATTACTCTACATTCGATTTCAATCCATTTAATTCTATTCCATTCCATTCCATTCCTTTCCATTCCATTCATCTCCATTCCATTACATTCCATACAATTCATCTCATTCCATTGCAT
>NW_007016321.1:0-409 GCF_000164805.1 Carlito syrichta
CTGAACGTGGTCTTTCATAACAACACTAGCTGGTACACTGATGCCGATGGGTTCTTAAAACACTTATCTAGTGGAGGAAACCTGTACTATAAGAGACCCGCCCTCCAAAAAATAATTCCAGGTTTTTGGGTCTCCCTTTCACTTTGCTGGCAACATAGGAATACAATTTAAAGTAAGATTTAATAGCCACTTTCAAAAGTTTTGGTCTTTTACTTGTAATATGCTACATATAAACTCCATTCATTCATTTATTCCATTATTCACAAAGAAATTATTACCCATGCATTCAACTCTAGGCACTGAACTAGTTCCTCGAATACAGGGATTCAAGACAGACTTCTTGTTCTTTAAAAAGTTGCAGTCCAGCTCCTAGGCAAAGGTTTTTTAAATGGTGTGTCATGACTCATCA
>NW_007016322.1:0-565 GCF_000164805.1 Carlito syrichta
AATTGACTGGAATGGAGAAGAATGAAATGGAATAGAATGGAATGGAGTGGAATGGTGAGGAATGGAATGGAGTGGAATGAAATGGAATGGAGAGGAATGGAATGAAAGGATGAGGAATGGGATGGAATGAAGTGAAATGGAGAGGAATGGAATGGAATGGAAAGAAAGCAATGGAGAGAAATGGAATGGAATGGAAAGAAAGCAATGGAGAGAAATGGAATGGAATGGTGAAGAAGGAAATGGAATGGAACGGAAGGAAATGGAATGGAGAGGAATGGAATCAGATGGAATTGACTGGAATGGAGAAGAATGAAATGGAATAGAATGGAATGGAGTGGAATGGTGAGGAATGGAATGGAGTGGAATGAAATGGAATGGAGAGGAATGGAATGAAAGGATGAGGAATGGGATGGAATGAAGTGAAATGGAGAGGAATGGAATGGATTGGAAAGAAAGCAATGGAGAGAAATGGAATGGAATGGTGAAGAAGGAAATGGAATGGAATGGAAGGAAATGGAATGGAGAGGAATGGAATCAGATGGAATTGACTGGAATGGAGAAGAAT
>NW_007016323.1:0-309 GCF_000164805.1 Carlito syrichta
AAAGGAGAGGCATGGAATGGAATAGAACTGAATGGAATGGAATTAAATGTAGTAAAATGTCATGACGAGGAATAGAATGGTGGGAAATCAAGAGGAACAGAATGGAATGAATGGAATAAAAAGGAAAGGAAGGGAATGGAATGCAGAATAGTGGAATGGAATGGAGACAAGTGGAATTAAGTGAAGAGGAAGGGAATTGAGAGGAGTGGAATGGAATATCATGCAATGGAGAGCAATAGAATGTAATGTAATGGAGAGGAATGGAATGGAAAGGAATGGAGACGGATGTCATGGAATGGAATGACTAGG
>NW_007016324.1:0-308 GCF_000164805.1 Carlito syrichta
ATGTTTATGGTGACAGGGTCTGGCTCTGTGACACAGGATGGGGCATGGGGATAAGACCGTCGTTCACAACCAGTCTTGCAATCATGGGCTCCAGCTTCAGTCTCTGGAATGACCAGGAGGACGTGCACCTTGACCTCAGAACACCTGTTTGAATGGGTGTGGAGAGGGGGACTCCCTGTGTGGCATGGTCTGGCCTTGGGCTCCTGGGCTCCAACTGTCCTCTGTCCTCTGCCTCCTACTCTGCCTCTGACTCCAGGCGTGATCCACCACGCCAGGCCTTCTGGTTCATTTTCCAAAAAGGATCGAGG
>NW_007016325.1:0-828 GCF_000164805.1 Carlito syrichta
GGGTAAATGGCTAGCCAGCTAGCTAGTCAGCTGAATTAACTAGGTGTCTTAACTAGCTAGTCAATCGGCAATCCAGCTGACTTAACTGCCTAGCTACCTAGCTAGCCAGCTGACTAGCCAGCTGACTTATCCGGCTGATTTAACTAGCTGGCCTGCTTGCTAGTCAGCTCAATTAACCAGCTGGGTAAATGGCTAGCCAGCTAGCTAGTCAGCTGAATTAACTAGGTGTCTTAACTAGCTAGTCAATCGGCAATCCAGCTGACTTAACTGCCTAGCTACCTAGCTAGCCAGCTGACTAGCCAGCTGACTTAACTAGCTGACTTAACGAGCTATCCAGCTGGCTAGCCAGCAGACTTAGCTAGCTAGATACCTAGCTAGACAGCTGTATAACCAACTGACTTAACTAACTGACTTAACGAGCTAGCCAGCTGACTAGCCAGCTGTCTTAACTAGCTAGCTATGTAAGTAGTCTGCTGGCTTGCCAGCTGACTTAACTACGTAGCAAACTATCTAACTAGTTGACTAGCAAGCAGACTTAACTAGGGGACTTAACTAGCTAGCCAGAGGCTATCCAGCTGACTTAACTAGCTAGTTACCCAGCTAGGCAGCTGGCTAGCCAGCTGACTTAACAAGCTGACTTAATTAGCTAGCCAGCTTATTTCACTAGAAGAGTTATCTAGCTAGCTACCTAGCTAGCTATTTAGCTAGTCAGCTGTTTTAACTAGCAGACTTAATTAACTAGCTGAATTAACTAACTGACTTCACTAGCTAGCTACCTAACTAGCCAGTAGACTTAACTAGCTGAAATAGCTAGCTAGCAAGGGAGCC
>NW_007016326.1:0-306 GCF_000164805.1 Carlito syrichta
CAGTATAATTTCAGTAATAAAACTCCTTGAGGTTCATGACAATCTCATTTTATATAAAATATACATGATAACAAACTGCATTTTAAGAAAATCTAGTGCCTAATTTGTATATGAAATCATCTGCTTTTAGAAATCACTTATTCAGAAATCAATTTGCTATGAAGCTGTTAGGACATTTTTCACAGGTTCCTAAGCAGCTGTAGTCCAGATATTCACCCATCCTGGACTTTTATTAATTACGATGTTTTTATCACATTGTTTCAGGTATAGTTTGAAAGTAGATAATGCCTTACAGGTTTGTACAGC
>NW_007016327.1:0-388 GCF_000164805.1 Carlito syrichta
AAAAACTAGACAGGCACGGTGGTGCATGCCTGTATTTCCATCTACTTTGTAGGCTAAAACATGTAGTTCCAGCTACTGGGAAGAATGAGGCTGAAGGATCATCTGAGCCAAGCAGACTGAGGCTGTAGTGGCCATGAGCATGCCACTGCTCTCCAGCCTGGGCAACAGAGTCAGACTCACTAAAAATACAAAAAATTAAATTAAGAAATTAAGATTCTTTTTTTAATATAAATTCTTGTCAAAACTTTCTTTCTTTCTTTCTTTCTTTCTTTCTTTCTTTCTTTTTCTCTTCTTTTGTTTTGAGTTGGGTTGTCACTCTGTTGCTGGAATGTAGTGGCATGCTCAAAGCCACCATAACCTCGACCTATGGGATTCAGGTGATCATTCA
>NW_007016328.1:0-303 GCF_000164805.1 Carlito syrichta
CTTTTGCCTTTCCATCACAATATAAAGCTATCTTCTTATTTTTTATTTTATTTTATTTTATTTTAATTTTAGTTGGAGTTTCACTGTCACCCAGGTTAGAGTACAGTGGCATGCTCATGGTCATTGCAGCCTTGACCTGCTGGACTCAGGTGATCCTTCCGCCTCAGCCTTCCAAGCAGCTGGAACCACAGGCATGTGCTACCACGCCCAGCCAATTTTTTGATTTATTGTAGAGACGAGGACTCACCATGTTGCCCAGGCTGGTCTTGAATCCCTAGACTTAGGCAATCCTCTCACCTCTGC
>NW_007016329.1:0-745 GCF_000164805.1 Carlito syrichta
TATAATAGAAAGGGACGGACCTGTTATGGAACGGAAAAAAAGAATGGAATGAAATGGAATGGAATGGAGAGGAATGGCATGTAGAGGAGTTGAATGGAGAGAACTAGAATCGAATGGAATAGAATGGAGAGGAATGGAATGGAATGGAGCAGAATGCAATGGTATGAAATGGAATGGGATTAGTGTAAATTAATGGAAGGCTGTGGAATGGAATGCAATGAAATGGAGGGGACTGGTATGGAGAGGAATTGAATGAAAAGAAATGGAGTAAAATTAAATGAGGAAGGAATGGATTGGAATGGAGATGAATAGAATGGAATGTAGAGGAATGGAATGGAATTGAGAAGAATGGAATGGAATGGAATGTAGAGGAATAGAGTGGAATGGAATGAAATCGAGAGGAATGGTGAGGAATGGAGAGGTATGGAGAGTAATGGAATGGAATAGAACTGAGTGGAACGGAATGGAATGGAATGTAAGGGAATGGAATGGAATCGAGAGGAATGGAGAGGAAGGTGACGAATAGATAGGTATGGAGAGAAACGGAATGAAATGCAATGTAATGGAATTCAGAGGATAGGATTGGAATGGAGAGGAATGGAACAATGCAGAATGGAATGGAAAGAAAAGGAAAAGAGATCAAGGGAATGGAATGGAATGGAGGGGAATGGAATGGAATACAGAGGAATGGAAAGGAGAGGAATGGAATGGAATAGAATGGAGAGGTATGGAATGCCATGGAGAG
>NW_007016330.1:0-303 GCF_000164805.1 Carlito syrichta
CAACGATTTTAGGTGTAGCAAAAAATACTAGAAGACAAGGCAGGAAGGAAAAAAAAAAGATCCACAACCACAAAGAGAAACGTAAGAGAAAAGTCAAAGAAGTCAAAGAAGTCAAAGAATGATATCTACCTTAGTATGGGAATGTTATGGTGACAAAAACTAAAGAAGTGTGAGGTCTATGAACACTGAGATTATTCATCTGGAATTGTTAAATACATATGTGTGCATATACAAGCATCTTCACTTAACACTGGTAATCTGTTCTTCAACACCAGAACTTCTGTGTGAAGAAACTAGACAGGA
>NW_007016331.1:0-377 GCF_000164805.1 Carlito syrichta
AGTCGGAAAGCCAGCTCTCTTAACCAGCTGACTTAACTAGCTAGCCAGCAGGCTAGCCAGCTGACTTAATTAGCTAGGTATCCACCTATCCAGGGGGCAAGCCAGTTGACTTAACTAGCTGAAATAACAAACTAGACAGCTGGCTAGCCAGCTGAATTAACTAGCTGGTACCTAGCTAGTCAGATGAATAGCCACCTGAATTAACTAGCTGACTTATCCAACTAAGCAGCTGGCTACCAGCTAACTCACCTAGGTGACTTAACCCATTTGCCAGCTGGCTAGCCAGCTCACTTAATTAGCTGACATCACTAGATAATCAGTGGTTAGCCAGCTTTCTTAACTAGCTAGCTACCTACGTATCACCCTGGCTTGCCAGC
>NW_007016332.1:0-301 GCF_000164805.1 Carlito syrichta
AAGAAAAAAGCAAATAACCCCATTTTTTAAATGGGCAAATGAAATGAACAGGCATGTCTCAAAAGAAGATAGACAAATGGCCAACAAACATACGAAAAAAAATGCTCAACATCACTAATTGTCAGGGAATTGCAAATCAAAACCACAGTAAGATACCACCTTATACTGGTGAGAATGGTCATTATTAAAAATTTTTTTAAAAATAGATGTTGGCATGGATGTGGAGAAAAGGGAACACTTATACACTGTTGGTGGGAGTGTAAATTAATACAACCTCTATGAAAATCAGTATGATGAATTC
>NW_007016333.1:0-334 GCF_000164805.1 Carlito syrichta
GCAGCCACTGCACTCCAGTCTGGGCGACAGAGTGAGACTCCAACTCAAAAAAAAAAAAGGTGAAATCCTGGTGTGACAAATCCTAAGGTGGTTGAGAACCTCCTGTTCTGACAGGGAGGGTTTCAGGTGTGATGAGGACCAACTCTGAGTGGTTTGAGGGTGCATGTCCTATCTCTGACCAGCCCATTTTCCATGACGTTTTCCAGCCCCAAGTGGTTGACTGCTCTTAGTGTTCCTGAACCCCACTGAAAGCCCATGTTGGGCGAGCAGCCTAAACTCTCAGTGAGGGCCCAGGATCGAGAAGAATGTCTGGCAGAGGAATCAGAGGGTGGAG
>NW_007016334.1:0-334 GCF_000164805.1 Carlito syrichta
AGATGGAATGGAGTATAGAGAAATGCAATGGAGGGAAATAAACTGAAATACAATGGAATTAAGAGAAATAGAACGGAATGGAGTGAAATGGATGAGAAAGGAAAGGAAAAAAAGAATGGAATAAGGAGGAATGGAATGGAAAGGTATAAATGGAGAAGAATGATTTGGACAGGAATTGAGTGAAGAGGAAAAGAATGGAAAGGAATAGAAGGGAGAGGAATGGAATGGAATGTAAAGGAATGAAGATGGATGGCATGGAGTGAAATGGAATGGAGAGGAATGGAATCGAAAGGAATTGATTGCAGAGCAAAGGAGAGGAATGGAATGGAATGGA
>NW_007016335.1:0-394 GCF_000164805.1 Carlito syrichta
ATTCCATCCAGATTGCTGCAAAGTTCATGATTTTGTTCTTTATAGCTGTGTAATATTCCATTGTGTATATGTACCACATTTTTTTTTATCCAGTTGTCTTTTGATGGGCAGTACGGTTGGTTCCACGTTCTTGCTATTATGAACAATGCTGCGACAAACATACACGTGCAGGTATCTTTTTCAGAGTGATTTGAGTTCTTCCAAGTATATTCCCAGTAGGGGGATTGCAAGGTCATATGGAAGGCCAATTTTTAGAACTTTTAGGAATCACCACACTGTTTTCCACAGAGGCTGTACTAGTTGACACTCCCACCAACAGCGTAGAAGGGTTCCCTTTTCACCACATCCTCTCCAGCATCTGTTATCTTTTGAGTTATTGATGATGGCCATTCTG
>NW_007016336.1:0-862 GCF_000164805.1 Carlito syrichta
CAAGAGGAAGAGGCAGGTCGCGGGGTCCCTGATGTTCCCACGTCCATGGAGGCACGGGGAAGTGGGCCAAGCAGAGCTGCCTTCTGAATCGGATCCCAGATCATCTGGCGTACCTTGATCAGATGCCGCAACCTGGCCAGGAACACAGCTAGAAGACTGAAGTCCGAGTGTGGGGTGCCGCTGCAGAGACTTCCCTGACGTTGCTCCGTGGCAGCGACAGGAGGGGATGGGGGCTGCACCCTGAGTGATCTCGGGGTCCCACGAGAGCCCTCCTGCTCGTGCAAGGATGCAGATGTGACACACAACACATGGCGTCCATGGAGACGTGGGCACACACACAGACTTTCAAACCTCCTCATAGTATTTTATCTCAAAATTAGGGGGATCCTTTTCCATTAAATGGCTCTTGCCCTCCCTTAGGTGCTGGATGGTGAAGGTTCTCTGTCCTCCCTCATTTCAGCAAGAAACTTTGTTTTTCAAAAACCAAGCAAAAAGATGCATCAGTTTTGTTGCAGAAGACAGGCAAGCGAAGATGATCAGTTTTGCCCATGTCTGTAATTTCAATGACGTGGAGTTGTTTTTGCACGTTGCTTGCTTACTTTCCTGGCGATGACATGCTTGGCAGTCCAGGTGGCCAATGTACAAACGATGTGAGCTGGGCTTGCTCAAGTCATTGAATGCAGCCTGGGAGGTTCCCAATCCCTCAACTGTCTGTCGATTGTGTCACCACCTTGGTGCTCGAGTCTGGCTCTCAGTGTCTCCACATAGCCTACCCTCTGCCTTTTTTGCGTGCAACGGGCCTCTAAGACTGAACTCTTCCCACGTGCCTCTCAAGACGATGCTAGAAAACCTTGATAATCCC
>NW_007016337.1:0-317 GCF_000164805.1 Carlito syrichta
AAGGACTGGAGAGGAATGGCATGGAATGGAATGGTAGGTAATGGAATGGAAACGAATAAACTTGAAGAGTAATGGAATGGAGAGGAATAGAATGAAGAGAAATAGAATGGAAAGGAAGGGAGTAAAAATAAGTAGATTGGAATGGAAAGGAGAAGAAAGGAATGGAAAGGAAAGTAGTGGAGTGGAATGAAATGGAATGGAGAGGATTGGAATGGAGAAGAATGAAATGGAGTAAAATAGAATGGAGTAGAATGGAGTGGAATGGAGGATAGTGTAATGTAATGGAGATTAGTGGAATGGAAAAGAATGGAATGGAG
>NW_007016338.1:0-440 GCF_000164805.1 Carlito syrichta
CAACCAGCTGGCTAGCTAGTTAAGTCAGCTCATTAAGACAGTTGGCTATCCAGCTTGTTATCTAGTTAAAAAGCTAGTTAAGACAGATGGCTAGCCATGTGACTAGATAGTTATTTCAGCTGGTTAAGTCAACCTAGCTAGAAAGGTAGCTATATTAGTCAGATAGCTATAGAGGCTAAGTAGCTAGTTAAGTCAGCTGTCTAGCTAGCTAGATTGCTAGATAGCTAGCTAGTTGAGCCAGCTAGATAAGTAATCTGGCTAGCTAGGTACCTAGCTGCTTAAGTTAGCTAGTTAAGTCAGCTTGCTTGCTAGATAAGTCAGGGAATTAAGTCAGCTGGATAGCCAGCTGCCCAGCTGGGTCGCTACCTAGTTAAGTCAGTTGGCTAGCCAGTTAAATAGCTAGTTAAGTAACCTAGTTAAGTCAGCTCACTAGCCAGCTG
>NW_007016339.1:0-333 GCF_000164805.1 Carlito syrichta
GCTAGGGCTGGAGACTCGAAAGGGGCGGCTTGTCCGTGGGCGGGGCTGGCGCGGAGTGCGGCTGCAGAGCCGCTGGAGGCGGGGCTGAAGCTCCGGATACAACCGGGGATGTGGCGGGGCGGAGCTTGAGTGTATGGATGTGACCAGCCCGGGCTGGAGGCGGGGCCTCAGAGCGGGGCGGGACCACTCATCTCCTCTCCGAATTTCCCAGGCTTCGTCGCCTGCCGGTGGTTCAAGCAGCCGCGCAGTAACGCCGAGCACGCGCCGTGCCCCCAGCCCGGCCCGGGGGGCCGAGAGAGCCCTGCTCCTGGGCCTCTGCCTGCTGGGTCCCCC
>NW_007016340.1:0-376 GCF_000164805.1 Carlito syrichta
AAAGAATGGATTGCATTGGTATGGAAAGGAATTGTAGGGAGAGGAATTGAAGGGAAATTCAAGGAATTGAAAGGTAAGGAATAGAAAGGAATGGAGAGAGATTGAATGGAATTTAGTGGAATGTGATGGAGAGGAATGAAAAGGAAAAAAATCGTCCTAGGAAGAATGGAATGGAATGGAATGGAATGGAGAAGAATGGATAGAGATGGAATGGAAAAAAATGAAGAGGAATAGAATGGAGAGGAATGGAGTGGACTTCAATGAAATGGAGTGGAAAGGAATGGAATGGAACAGAATAGAAATGAATGAAGAGGAGTGGGATGGAATGGAAGGAATGCAATGGAATATAGGAATGGAATTGAATGGTGAGGAATGG
>NW_007016341.1:0-1997 GCF_000164805.1 Carlito syrichta
TGCAAGCTGGATGGAACTAGAGTCTATAAATACTGAGTGACCTCTCTCAGAAACAAAGATCCGAGTATCACATGTTCTCACTCATATAATGGACCTTAAACATCCAATGCAATACTATATGAAAATGATAGTCAGTACTGGGAAACTATGGAGGGGGAAGGGAGATGGGATTAACAGTAGCAAACATCTGTCTGGGAACGGGGAAACACCCCATATCAACAGTGTGCCTGAATGAAACACAGTTGTATACCTAATCCTTAACTGTACCCCACAACTTCATAATAAAAAATAAATAATTAATTTTTAAAAAATAGTTTACTTAACTAGCTAGTCAGCTGCCTGGCCAGCTGTCTTAGCTAGATGACTAAACTAACTAGTATCCTAGCAAGTCAGCTGGCTGGTCAGCTGACTTAACTAGCTGATTCAACCAGCTAGATCACTAGCTAGCCAGCTGACTTAACTAACTGCTTTAACTAGCTAGCCAGCTGGCTGGCCAGCTGAATTAACTAGCTGACTTAACCAGGTAACCAGCTGGCCAGCCATCTGACTAAACTAGCTAGCTACCTAGCTAGTCAGCTAGAAGCCAACTGAATAAATTACCTGACTTTACTTAAGAAGCTAGCCTGCTTGGTAACCAGCTGACTCAACTAGTTGATGTAACTAGTTAGCCAGGTGGCTAGACAGCTGACAACTAGCTCTCTACCTGGCCAACTAGCTTCCTAGCCAGATGACATAACTTGCTGACTTAATTAGTTAAACTGCTGGCTAGCCAACTGACTAGCTTGCTACCTAGCTAACCAGCTTCATGTCAGCTGACTTAACTTGCTGACTTAAACAGCTGTCCTTGCTATTCGGTTGAATTAACCAGGTTGTTATATAGCTAGCCAGTTGACTAGCAAGCTGACTTAAGTAGTCGACTTAACTAACAATCCAGCTGTCTAGCCAGATGATGTAAGTAGCCAGCTACCTATCTAGCCATTTGGCTAGCCAGCTGACTTAACTACGTGACTTAACTAGATAGCCAGTGGGATAGACAGTTGACTTAACTATCTAGGTAACTAACTAGCCACCTGTATAGCCAGCTGAATTAAATAGGTGACTTAACTAGCTAGCCAGCTGGCTAGCTGGCTCACTTAACTGCCTAGGTACCTAGCTACCCAACTGGATAGCCAGCTGACTTAACTAGTTAGCCAACTATATAGCCTGCTGGCTTGCCACCTGACTTAACCACTTGAGCTACCTAGGTATCCAACTGGCTATTGAGCTTACTTAACTAGGTTATTTAACTAATTAACTGTCTAGCCTGCTGACTTAACTAACTAGCTACCCAGCTAGACAGCTGACTCACCAGCTGACTTCATTCACTGACTTAACTAGCTAGAAATCTGACTTATCTAGCTGACTTAACTAGCTAGCTAGCTGACATAACTAGCTGTCTTATGTAGCTTGCTTCCTAGCTAGCCAGCTGACTTAACTAGATGAAATAGCTAGCTAGCCAGATGGCTATCCACCTGAATTAATTAATTTTTTATCTAGCTAACCAGCTGGATAGCCAACTGACTTAATGAGTTGACTTAACTAGCTAGGGACCTGGTTGTCAGCTGACTTAACTAGCTGAATTAACCAGCTAGTCTGCTGGCTAGCCAGCTGTCTAGCCATCTGACTTACCTAAATGACTTAAACTAGAAAGCTGGCTAGCCAGCTGACTTAACTAGCCAGCTAACTAACTAGCCAGCAGGGTAGCCAGCTTACTTAACTAGGTGAATTGAACAGCTACTTGCTTGCTAGCAAGCTGATTTATCTAGCTAGCTACCTACCTAGTCAGCTGGCTAGACAGCTGACTAAACTACCTGACTTAGCCAGCTAGCCAGTTGACTCTCCAGCTGACAACTCGCTGACATCACTACTTAGCCATTTAGCTATCTAGCTGACTTAACTAGATAGATGCCTACCTTGTCAGTTGGCTGGCCATTTCTCTTAACTAGCTGAATAACCAG
>NW_007016342.1:0-530 GCF_000164805.1 Carlito syrichta
AACTCATCTTTGTCAAAGCCTCCAACAACAACCACTGGGGGAGAAGAGAATCTATTCAGTAAGTGGTGCTGGGAAAACTGACCGATCACATGCAGAAGATTGAAACAGGACCCCTACCTATCACCATACACAAAAATTAACTCTAAGTGGATCAAAGACCTAGACATATAACCTCAAACTATAAGAATCTTTGAAAATAGCCAAAACATGGAACCAACCATACTGCCCATCGAAGTTGGACTGAATAAAAAAATGTGGTACATATACACAATGGAATATTATGCAGTCATAAAGAAGGACAAACATATGGACTTTGCAGATACTTGAATGGGTTTAGTCTATTGTACTCAGTGATCTATCACAGAAGAAAAGAACAGAGTATCATATGTTCTCACTCATAAGTGGACCTTGAACAATTATCACAATACTATAATAAAAGGATTGGCAATGGTGGGATACTGTCTGGGGGCGTGGGCTTGGCAGTTGAAGGAAACTGCTAGGGGAGGGAGGGGCACTCCTCTTCAACAAGG
>NW_007016343.1:0-351 GCF_000164805.1 Carlito syrichta
AATTAACAAGTCCATCACCTCACTTATTTAGCATTTTTTTGTGGTTAAGAACATTTAAGATTTTCTTTCTGGTCAGGCATGGTGTCTCATGCCTATAATCGCAGAACTCTAGGAGGCTGAGGCAAGAGGATTGCCTGAGCTCAGGGGTTCAAGACCAGGCTGGGCAACTTGGCAAGACCTCGTCTCTACAATAAATAAAAAAATTAACCAGGTGCCTGTAGTTCCAGCTACTTGGAAGGCTGAGGCAGAAGGATCACCTGAGCCCAGTGGGCCGAGGCTACAGTGGCTGTGAGCATGCTACTGCACTCCAGCCTGCGTGACAGAGTGACTCCCACTCAAAAAAAAAAAAAA
>NW_007016344.1:0-322 GCF_000164805.1 Carlito syrichta
AACTAGCAAGCTACCTAGCTAGCCAGCTGGCTAGTCAGTTGACTTAACTAGGTGACTTAAGTAGCTAGCAAGCTGACTAGACAGCAGACATAACTAGCTAGCTACCTAGCTAGCTAGCTGGCTAGCCAGATGACTTAATTGCCTAGCTATGTGGCTAGCCGGCTGACTTAAGTAGCTAACTTCAAGAAGTAGACAGCTGGCTAGCCAGCAGACTTAACTAGCTAGCTATATAGCTAGACAGCTGTATAACTAGCTGACATAACTAGAAGACGGATGGCTAGCCAGCTGAATTAGCTAGCTACCTACCTACTTAACTTGCTGG
>NW_007016345.1:0-335 GCF_000164805.1 Carlito syrichta
GGCCATTTTTGGATGTGCTATGCCTGTCCCTGTTGTGAGTAATATGAAATTTGTATATAATGGAAAGTCATGTTTATGTAGTGTGTGTATAACTGTTTTACATATTGTGCAGGTGTATTTGCAACTAGTTGCATTAGTATGCATTAGCTGCATTAGTATGCATTAGCTGCATACTAGGGTATCCATCACAGAAAGCCAGTCACAAGAGCAACCATCATAGAGGAAGCCCAGACACGGGGCATCTATCACAGCAGAAAGCCAGTCACTGGGACACCCATTAGAGAGGACAGAAAATCACAGGGGCACAGAAGACAGAGGAAACCTGGTCTCATGGA
>NW_007016346.1:0-30826 GCF_000164805.1 Carlito syrichta
GTAAGCAGATTATTATGTGTCTAGGAGTTGGTCTTCTCATTTGTTGTCTTGCAGGGGTTCTCTGAATCTCTTGTGTTTGAAATTTTGCATCACTGATTAGATAAGGGAAGTTTTCTTGAATGATCTCATGGAAAGTTTGTTCCAATGTGGTCTCTGTTTCTCTCTCTGCCTCAGGGAGTCCGATTACTCTTAGGTTAGACCTCTTGAGGTAGTCACTCATCTCTTGAAGGTTTTGTTCTGTCTTTTTTAGCTTATTTTCTGTGTTTTTAAGAGTTTGAGTTATTTCTATATTTTGGTCCTCAAGCTCTGTGATTCTTTCTTTTGCTTGGGTAATTCTGCTTTCTATGCTTATCAGTTTGTTATTTATTTCATTCACAGTATTCTTTATTACTGTTATCTCAGATATCAGCTCCTTCCTAGTTTCTTCTTGTGTCTCCTCAATTCTTTTTAATCTCTCCATTATTGTCTTGATATCTACATTTGCAGTTTGAGACCCTTCATCCTGGGGGATTTTCACTGTTTGCATTTCAAAGTCAGTTTTCTCAGTGTCTGCTCTCCCAGGAGTCTGGGAGAGACCCATACTCTCCTTTTGGTTTTTCTTCATTTATTTAGATGTTTCTCCCTCTCTCCCTTTCCCTCCCCTCCTTCAAGTCTGTTTTTGAGGGAAGGTGGGGTTGCTTTTATTTCTCTTCTGCAAGGTCCTGTTCTTCCTTATGAGGGTCTTCTGGCTTTGTTCACTTTTCCCTCTGCTTTAAACTCTGTCTATTCAGCAGTATGTAGTCTCGGTCCCTAGATTTAAAAAGGGGGGCGTATAAAAGAGGAAAATAATGTAGGAAAGGGGGGATAATAGAGAGTTAGAAAGAGAGAAGTGTGAGAGGGAAAACAGATATACATACCAACTATCAGGTGAGAAAGAGACATAGGACCGGGAAGAGGTGAACAAAGACACATAAGAAAGATTCCCTAAAGAGTACTGATAGCTACACAGAGACAGGCCAATAAAATCGAGAAACAGTGTAAGTCAGAAGGTAAACAACAAATGTGATCTAAACCAACAGTTGCAATGATAAAATCATAAGTCAAAATAAGTGAAAGAGAGAAGTGTGAGAGGGAAAACTGATATACATACCAACTATCAGGTGAGAAAGAGACACAGGGCCGGGAGGAAGTGAAGAAAGACACATAAGAAAGATTCCCTAAAGAGTACTGATAGCTACACAGAGACAGGCCAATAAAATCGAGAAACAGTGTAAGTCTGAAGGTAAACAACAAACATGATCTAAACCAATAGTTTCAATGATAAAATCATAAGTCAAAATAAGCGATCAGACTAGAGTCACTTCTCTGATCTCCGATTCCGGCCTCTCCCTTCTGTTTCTCATTGCAGTGTAGGGGTGGGGCTTTGTCTCCTGTTTCACGCTGTTGCCTTAGGAACTGAGGTAAAGTTTGTTGATAGGTGGACCGGGTAATGGAAGTCTCTGCCTGGAGAATAGCAAGGTAGCTTAAGCAGATCTGTTTTTCTCCGCTTATCTGGGTCCCCCGGGTTGGGGTCTCACGCTGAGTGCCTCAGCCAGGGTGGGCCCAGAGCTCCAAAGCTCCAAAGGGCGGCAAGAGTGGTTCTGGGTCCCCCACAGTGTACTTCAGGCAGGAATGGGACCGGTGTCTCTGAGGGGCGGGCGCCCAGAGCCTCCCTGTGTGACCCGCGGCTTGGTGCCGGGTGCCGGGCTGGAGACAATGCAGCCGGGGAGGGAGGGAGCCGGAGGGGGCTGGGGCCCAAAACTCCCACGCACACAGTGGAATAGCAGCGGCAGGGGACTGCAATATCTGGCCTTAGGAAATGAAGTAAAGTTTGTTGATAGGTGGGCAGATTAATGGAAGTCTCTGCCTGGAGAATGGTGAGGCAGTTTAAGCAGATCTGTTTTTTTCCACTTGTCTGGGTCCCCTGGTCTCACACTGAGTGCCTCAGCCAGGGTGGGCCCGGAGTTTCAGAGCTCCAAAGTTCCAAAGGGCAGGCGGTGAGCGGCAAGAGTGGCACTGGGCCCCCCACAGGGTACTTCAGCCAGGAATGGGACCGGTGTCTCTGAGGGGCGGGCGCCCAGAGCCTCCCTGTGTGACCGGCGGCTTGGTGCCGGGTGCCAGGCTGGAGACAATGCAGCTGGGGAGGGAGAGAGCCAGAGGGGGCTGGGACCCAAAACTTCCACGCACGCAGTAGAACAGCAGCAGTAGGGGGCTGCAATATCTGGCCCTGCATGGGACCGAAGTTCCCGGGCCTGGCACCAGCATGGTTGGTGGTGGGCTGGGGGATGGGGGAAGAGAAGTAATAGCCTTTTGGGGAAGTTACGTTCAGAGAATCTCACCAGTTCACCTATGCTGTCGCCATCTTGTCGAGAGTTCCATTCTATTACTTTTAACCTAGTTGTGTCTTTATATTTAAGGTGGATTTCTTGTAAGTAGCATACCGTTGAGTCTATTATCAACTAAATTGGTACAATTTACAATTTTAGAACACTTCACCCAACATGAGCAAAATGCACATTCCTTTTATGTACACACAGACTTTTTACGAAGATTAAACAATTTTTGAGCTATAAAATATGTCCTAATACATTTAAAGGAATTCAATTTATACAAAGTATGGTTGCTGACCATAATGGAATTAAAATAGAAACTCACAAAAGAAAAATATCAGGTAAATCTTCAAATATTTGGGAACTAAATAACACTCTTTGAATAACCATGAGTTGAAAAAGAAATCAAAAGGGAAATTAGAAAGTATTACTTGACAGAATAAAGACACATTAATTTGTCTTAAAATACAACATACTAAATTTGTGGGATGCAACTAATGCAATACCTAAAGGAAAACTTATAGCATTAAGTCCCTATATTATCAAAGAAGAAAAATCACAAATCTCAGACTTCAGTTCCCACCTTAAGAAAAATTTTAAGTAGAGAAATTCTAATGCCAAGTAAGAAGAAGAAAAGAAATAATAAATATTGGAGTAGAAATCAATGAGATATAAAACAAAAAATCTGGAGAGAAAATCAATGAACCCAAAAGCTGATTATTTGAGAAAAAGCAGTGAAATTGATAAAACTCTAGCCTTGTTGATCAAGAAAAAGAGAGAGCAGATACAAATAACCAATATCAGGATTAAAATAGATGACACCACAACAAATTTTATAGACATTGAAAATGATAAGAGAATACTATAAACATTTTATGCCAGTAAATCCAACAATTTAGATGAAATTGACAAATTTAATAAAAGTCATAAAAAAATCAAAGCTCACTCAGAAAGAAATCAAACGAGTAGTCTTGATTGTGTTGAAGGTTTCATGGGTGTATACATCTGTCAAGACATATCAAATTGTATACTCTAAATATATGCAGCTTATTGTGCAAAAATTGAAAATATACCTCCTAAACTTGCACCCAGTAATCTCCTTCCTGGGAAGCTATGCTATAAAAATTACATCACCTCTAGGTAAAGGATTATGCAAGCGAATATTACTGCGGTGTTTATCCTGGCACTAATAGATAAGTGATTGTGTATGTTTGGGCCGTACCTACCTTGGAATATTATGCAGCTCTTTAAAAAGACTGAGTTGATATCCAACAGCTGACATGAAAGGAGCTACTAAATGTGTTGTAAAGTGAGAAAATTAAGACTCAGAGTAGCCATTAAATCTATTTCCACTTTTGTAAAATGATGATCCAATTTCTGTCACATAAATAGACTACATACAAACACACATATATATGCACATCTATGTATATATGGTGCATGTTATACTATACCAATATTAACAATACTATATATGGTAACATTAGTTTAAAGTCAGAAAAAGTGGGAAAAAGGGAAGAGTAGAGAAAAGCAAAACTAAAAGCTACAGTTTTAAAAAGAGGCTCAACTTAATTTGAATACTAATTCAAATACATTGAAATTATGTGAGATAATCATTGAAATTTGACTGACTGGATTTTTGGCAATATTAGGGTGCTACTGGTGAAATGGTTTTGTAATTTTATTTTTTCAGTGCCCTTCATCTTTTAGAAATTCATACTGAAATGTACATTTAGAAAATAATATAATTCTGAAAAGCAATCTTGGGATTTGGAAAAAGTGGGAAGGAGTATTGGATGAAACAAGCCTGAGAATGAGTTGATAATAATTGGGTGGTGGGTTTAGGGAGTATCCTTAATAGTATGCATGTTAAATTTTTTTCTCAACCAAAGGATTTAAAACTGTGATTTCCAGTCTGAATAATAAAGAAATTAGAAGTTGTCACTCCTGGCCTTGCAACAACAAAACAAAGACGAACCAACCCTTCTTAGATTTATCAGAGAACTGATGTCACAGGGCAAACCACTGCTCCCCAAACTGGAGGAACAGATGGGTGGATTTAGGGAATCACAGCTTACTGGAGCAGAAGTCCCCATGGGAATCAGTTCTGGAGTAAGAAAACTTAAACTGTAAAAGAGGAATTGCTGGACAAGCTCAGATATTCCAGGGAGATCCAGTCATAAGGGGACACCCACACTTGCATGAGTTTTACCTCCAAGAACCCTACTAGGATTTCATAGTGTAGATCAGAGAAAAATCATGTTCTTGCAGGCGCAAGAAAATATAGTCATTTTGAAATATGCCCAGAGTACTCTCTTCTCCTTAACAAAAGACTTCCCTAAGCAAAACTCTTTTACTGGGGCCTAACCACATTGGGTTTTATATAGCCTGATCTACCCAGGGAAGAGAAATGCCTTATTCCAGCTCTTTCTAGCCTTCCTGTCCCACCTTAGGGAGAAAAAACAAAATGAGAAGCACTGAGAAGGTCACAGCCCAGGCACACAGCCTCTCCAAAGAATTGAGACCTCATCAGAGGACCAGAGAATACTTCTCCTCCCCACACCTGATCACCCCTCTACAGGGATCACAACGGAAAGAAAATCACATCTCAGACCTGCTTTAAGAAGAACTCTCTGAGAAATCCCAATGACAACAGAGGAGAAAAAAACAGGGGCACTGAAAGAAAGTGGCTTCAGACACCTTACAGCAAACAGCAAATACCACCCAGCTCCTAGTCAGATAAACCTAAAATCTGATGCTAAAGGCCTGTGTATTTCTGCTCCTTTGATGCATTTCATCACATATGGCTTTTAATCAAAAGATTGAAAGCTAACTAAACAATAAAACAGGAAAGAGAAGTGCATTTTAAAAAACCATATACACACATATAATCAGAGCCTCACTGCGTCTTACCATTTCCCCTGCTTCTACCTTGGTCCCAACCACTGTTATCTCTTTTAGCTTGGTCACCTTCCGATTCTGATGTCAGCTCTCCTCTGCAGACTTGCCTTCTTCTCTTTCCTACCCGGGTCCTGGAAGTTAGAAAATCCAAACACGACAAAAACTCACCTAAACCTTACACTCATTCATTCCGAAGGTTTTGCTCACACTACTCCGTCTTCTTGGGGTATCCTCTTTATCTGCTTTACCAAATAGAACCCACCCTTGGAGACTCACCTTCAGCTGGGACCAGCACTTCCTCTCTCGACTTCTCCATCCTGAGTCAGCCCTGGGGAAGCCATGATCTTACTTATCCCTCTTTCTCTCCTTGTGACTCAACATGAAAGCAAGGTTGCCCTAGGGGTTGGGGAGCATCCAACCTCCTGGCTCTGCCACACACTCACCTGATGTGACTTGGGCAAGCCATTTGTTCCCTTTTAGTCTCATTGACTTTAAAACGAAAGGAATACTTCCCTTATATCAAGACTTCAGGTCGCTGGACAAGAGGCCTGGTGAAGAATTTATAAACTCACAGATAGCTTTATGCACATAGAGAACGGCTATTAAGAAATCTTGTTTATTTCGTTTTTCATACATTTATCTTTTCTGCCAGTGAATTTACTAACTCTCGAGGCAGGGTCTTAGGTAACTTTCTTCGTATGTGCTGAGCAATCTGCCAGTAACATGCATGGTGTACGTGCACAGTGAATGCTTTTCTGAACTGACCACTGCTTTCGAAGCTCATAAAGTTATGTTTCTGCAAAATGAGACCACTGCATATTATCCCTTCCCCATATCTTCAGCACAGATATTTGTCATTGCCTATTACAGATGAAAAATCCCTGTAAACAAAATACAAATCTGTAATCAAGTTAATATTTGATTATTTTACATTATTTGTTTCATTTTACAAGCAAAGCAACATGAAGTGATTTTATTTTTTAACATTTTTTAAAACAAAATATGAAATGAATCATCTTTTCTGGTCAGTAATTGCATCACATTATTTTTATTTATCATCTGATTACAGACATATTATTGCCAAAATTGGGGTGATCATGTAATGGATTCTGGCAACATGAAGCTAGCAGGTTTCACAGAGATTCCTAGTTCTAGTTAATCCTAATTTCAAAAGGCACTGATATTCATAGGAGATGTGAACCTAATCAGATTTTTCCCAAACGAATGTGTTTGAAGAAAGTAGACTCTACATTTTATAGTAACCTGTTTCAAGTAAAAGAAGCAGTCATGATTTTTGTTTTTTAATCTGTACCTTTATTCACCTTATTTCAACTTCAGTCCATATTTCAACTTCAGCTCTTCAGTTTGTTGGCATGCAATCATCCCTTATGATTCAAATTTTGAAAAGAATAAATTAATTATGGCATACTTACATACCGAAGTGCTACTTGGCAGTAAAAGGCAATGAACTTTTAATACATGGAATAACATGAGTGAATCTTTTTTTTTTTTAAGTTGGAGTCTCACTCTGTTGCCCAGACTGGAGTGCAATGGCCACTCCTGGCCACTGCAGCCTCAACCTGCTGGGCTCTGGCGATCCTTCCGCCTCAGCCTTCCAAGTAGCAAGAACTACAGGCGCGCACAACCATGCCTGGTTAATTCTTTGATTTATTGTAGAGATGAGGTCTCGCCAAGTTGCCCAGACGGGTCTCGAACCAGCGGGCTCAGGCAATCCACTCGCCTCAGCCTCCCAAGGCGCGGGATTACAGGCTGAGCCACCGAGCTCGGCTATGAGTGAATCTTAAAACTATTTTATGCTACAGAAAACAGCATACAACATTGTGCTTACTGTATGATTCTGTTTCTATAAATTTCAAAAATAGGTAAAATGAATCCATGGTAGTGAAAGCTAGAATTGTGGTTACCTAAAAGGTGGGGAGGAAGAGATTTCTGATTAGAAAGGGCTCAAGGGAACTTTCTGGGTGATGGAGTGGAAATGTTCAATATTTTTATAGGGGGTTGGTCATAATGAGTGCATACATAGATAAAACTGTAACCAGTACACAATCAAAATGTAGAGACTTTTCTGTATGTAAGTTACGTCTCATTAAAGTGAGGACTTCTGCTTCTGAAAAGATGAAACTGATGCAATTTTTTCTATGTCTCCCATGATGTACAATTAAATGCCCTGGATGTTATTGATATAAAACAAACATAATGAAACTCTGAAATGTAAAGAGAAGGAAGGCAAGTTAGGAAACTTGGAACTCAGGGGCCAGCACAGAGGAGAGTTCTTGGAATTTTCTTTTTGCACATCTATCCCAGACTCAGAGTTGAAGAAGCTGGCAACCTGGATCACTCATACGTTACTGGTAGAAAGAAAAAATGGCACGATTACTTCAGAAAAACAGTTTCGTGGTTTCCTAAGATTTAAACATGCAGATACCCCATGACATAACAATGCACTCCTGTGTATTCATCTCAGAGAAATGAAGGTGTATGCTTACACAACTACCTGTCGCAAACATTTTATGACCGCTCCATTTGAGTGAATGGTTAAACAAAACTAGAGTACATTCGTATCACGGAACACTACTCAGCAATAAAAAGAAACTAACTATTCATGAGACCACCTGGATTAATCTCCAGAGTATGGTGCTAAGTGAAAAAAAAAAAGAAAACTACCCCAGTCCAAAAAGTGTATGATTTCATGTACATAACATTCTTGAAATGACACAGTTATGGAAACAAGACCAGATTAATAGTTGCCAAGGGTTAAGGACAGGGTGGTGGTGGGGTGGCCATAAAAAGACAACAGGGTGGAGAGGGAAAGTAACTTGACTATATCAATGTCAGTACCTTGGTTGTGATTTTTGTACAATTGTTGTAAATGATGCCATTGGGGGGATCCTGTGTAAAAAGAACACAGGATCCTGGTATCCTTCTGTATTATTTCTGATGGATACATGTACATCTACAATTATCTCAAAACAGAAATGTTAATTAAAAACATTTTTTTTTAATCAGAGGTTCACTCCGTCACCCAGACTGGAGTGCAGTGGCACTCTCACGGCCACCCCAGCTTCAATTTGCTAGGTTCCAGTGATCCTTCTGCCTCAGCCTTTCAAGTAGCCGAAACTACAGGCACGTGCTACCATACCCAGTAAATTTTTGATTTATTGTAGAGATGAAGTCTCACCAATTTGCCCGGGTGGGTCTCAAACCCATGGGCTCAGGCAATCCACTCACCTCAGCTTCCCAAAGTGCTACGATTACAGGCGGAGCCACCAAACCCGGCCAATTAAAATATTTTTAAAAAAATTATAGCAGGGCAGGATTTGACTGGAAAGGGACCTGGGGGAACTTCCAGGGGTGATGGGAATATTTTATACCTTGATAGAGATTTGGGTTATACAAGTGAATATGGTTGTCAAAAATCAGCAAATGGTCACTTAAGATGTGTGTATGCCCATATGTTCATTGCAGCACTACTCACAGTAGCCAAAGCATGGAACCAACCCAGATGCCAGGTATGTCTCAGAGATAATACCCGGCTGGTTCCAGACCACTGCATAAAGCAAATATTTTAATTTAGTGAGTAACATTTTATTTTTCCAGTGCATATAAGAGCTACATTTATGCTGTGAACTGTAGTTTATGAAGTGTGTAATAGCACAATGTCTAAAAAATGTACATATCTTATTATGAAATACTTTATCATTAAAAATGCAATCTACATGAAGCTCATTAAAGTGGAGCACATACACACACAAAGAGGTGTGCATGTCATCTGCAAATTTTACATTAAAAATTAAGTAAAATTGTCTGGACCCTCACCCACCCTGCATACCCCTACCACTATTTTAGATATAGTGAGAATGCCATGGTCCATCCTGAGCCTATTGGGAACTTATGGAGGAACAGGGATTACGTCTTCCCTAGTTCTCCCGTGTCAAAATCGAGCTTTTGCTGAATTCCTGGGCTTGGTCCCTCTCACTCACACTCTGCGTGGTCCATTTCCCACACTGGGGTTACTCACACTCCATCCTTCCACTTGATTGTGTGTGACTGCCTCACAATCAGCTTAAAATTGAACTAGGCTTTCCTGATCTTAAACGTCCCTCGGCCATTTCTGACCTAGGAACCTCCACTAGTGACTTCTCCTCCACCTCCGGCCTCCTGTAAACTTCAGAAATCACTTTTATTCCCTCTCCCAACTTTTCTTTAACCTCCTTTCTGGCTCCATGACCCTCCACCCTGGCTCAAATCTTATTCGTTTTTTGTGTGTCTCTTCCACAGCCCAACTTGACCCATTATCAGAGCTGCAGTAGACCATGAAAGCTTGCCAAGAGGGCTCCTTCCTGGACTGCCCCACGCCAAATCACACCTTCTTACCCCCGTGCTCATAGAAGACCCTGAGGAAACACGGGAATCGGAACTCCTCCCCAGCTCTCAGCCCCAGCACATTGGATCAGCCTGGAATCTGGATGCTTACTTGCTGTTTGAGCATTACTCAGAGGACCACTTGATAGTCTCTTTCCAGATTCTCGAGCCTGCTTGCTGCTCTTGATAGGAGAAGCCTGCAACATGCAAGGGTGGAAGTTATCCTGAAAAACACAAGTCACTGCAAAACTGTGTATTGTGGCAGCTGGAATAGTGGCCCCCTAAAAATGTTCACACTCTCATCCCCAGGACCTGTGAATGCATCATGTTACATGACAAGGGGGACTTAGGTGATAGAGGGAATGAATCAGCTAATCGACTGACCCTATGATGTAATGATTACTCTGAATTATCTAGGTAGACCCAATGCAATCAGACAGGTCCTTAAAAGGTAAAGAGGGGACCAGAAAAGGAGAATAAGTTGGAGATGTAATATGGAATGAGGGTAGGTAGAGGGAGACAATGTGACTGGGTTTGAAGGAGGAAGGAGCCATGAGCCAGACTGTGGACAGCCTCCAGAAGCCACAAAGGGCAATGGCGTGGATACGCCCCCAGGGCTTCCAGAGAGGAATAGAGCCTGCTGACATCTTGATTTTAGCCCAGTGAGAACAAGGCTGAGTTTCTTTTTTTTCAGCTCCATGGAAATATAATTGACAAACACAAGAGTACAAAGTGTACAAGGTGACTATTTGACATACATGTACATTGCAAAATGACTGCCACAATCAAGTCAATTAGCATCTATCACCTCACAGTCACCTTTTTTTGCTACTCCTTTAGCAAATTTGATATATGCAACACAGCACTGTGAACTCTAGTCCCATGCTATATATCCGATCTACAGATCTTCATCTCATACCTGAAAATGTGTACCCGTTGACCAACATCCCCTCACTTTCCATCCCCCAGACCCTAGTAACTACCCTTTTAGGCTCTGTCTCTATGATACCAACTTTCCTTCAGGATTACACACACTTGCCTTTCTGTGACTGGCTTATTTCACTTAGCATAACACCCTCCAGTTTCATGCATGTTGCATCAAATGGCAGGAATTCCCAATGTAGGACTTCTATCCTACAGAACTGTGAGACAACACATTTGTTTGTTTAAGCAGCTAAATTGTGCTAATTTGTTACTGCAGCAAGAGGAAAGGAACGCATGTATGGATGTGGGTACTGTGATAAGTAAGTGGGAGGACAGAGAAGAAAGCATAACGCCCAAAGGCTTTGCAATAGAGTGGTTTTCCTTAATGCCGTTGTAATAAAATTTAATAGTCATAACTACCTCTGTGAAGCAGATCAACCTTGTCAGGGGTTTAATGACTTTTTTTTTTTAGGAAAGCCACTACATTCCAGTGGAGTTAATTTTACCCTGACCAGGCATTTCTATATTAAAAGAAAAATAAAAAGCATGAGGAGAGGGGGAAAAAAAACAAAGAAAACCATTGTTTTGTAGGTGGATTTGGTTTGGATTATTGACTTTTGGGATTTTGAAGCTGAAAGGAACAGTAGCTGGAAGAAATTTTGCAACTAAAATTCTTCTACAATTGTATGGGGTTTTCCCTCCTAAACTTTTACAGTGTTCTCCCCTCTTACTTGTTTTTTGATCGCAAGTTTTAAAATGACTTGCTTTTCCCAACTTGGTTTTCAGAAAAACCACAATTATGTCTGCATTTATATTCAAATGATTTGAAAAATGATAGGGTAACCGCTTTGAGTTCCCTCCCTCTGTGGGAGCTTTTCAGTCCTCTCCATAAATCCTGCTTTCTCACTAAAAAAGAAGAAGAAAAAAAAAGAATTAGAAAAATGATAATAAAAATTTCCAGGAAAACTGGCATAAACAGATTTGGGAACAGATACCATTGATTCTTAGTTAAGCTAGCACCTCAGCTGTCGAAGCAGGAATGCTCTTGGAGTCCCTCATTTGGTGGCAGGGCATTTATTTGGGAAACAGCAATTTGCAGACTACTATGAATCAGGCCATGGAGAAGTCTCCAAGTGAGTTCACAGCATAAAACTTACCAAAATAAAATATGCTCCAATCACCTTAGACTACTGTTGATTTTCTCTCCAATTTCTCCTCACTTTGAGAGTGGCTGCAAGCAAGTTTGGGGTTCAAGTAAGCCGTGTTGGGGATACGTTTAGTTGGGGTTGGGTGGGATATGTGGTTTGCAGTGGCTTTCACGTGCAGTAAAGTTATAACAGCCATGATTTCACGCCCACAAAGCATGGTGTTAGATCCATACCCAGATTTACAGGTTTCACATGCTAATGATCACAGCACCACACTATAAGTCCTTTTATATGCTGCTAGTGTATCAGGAACTGTGAGGAGTCTGAGATTTTATCCCACTTGTGAGATAACAAAGGAGCTTGTCAGTTTCATGGATATTGGCAGAATACATGAGACCCCTGGGTTAGAGACAAAAGACTTCAGTACTCATGGCAGAGCAGTTCCCTTTGTTCCCTATGGTTTATTGGGGTACCATGGAGTGGCCCTGGTGGAAGCTGTGCACACAGCGGGCCTGTGTTGCAGCTGAGGGACATTAAGTTTAGGACAAGACAAATCAGCAAGAAATCAAGGACTATTAAAGGACTATTAACAAACTTACCCACCTTTACATAGAAGGAGGCGTTGACCTTACTATCCTGGTCAGGACACACATCTGCCCTCTGCCCTAAGGGAGACATGATTTCTATCGTCCAAGTTTATTTGTTCTGCTAGCATTCTTGGAAAGATAGTCCAGGAAAAAATCCATCAGTTACTCTGCTGAGAAAGTGTGTAGAGATATTACAAACCAATAAAGAATTATCTCCAATAGAGTGTTCCAGACACAGGCTTTGATTCCTTATCATAAAAATGGAAAAGCCTCTTCTCAGACTCTCACTAGCAGTAGACAGCTTTTTTCACCTTCCTTCCAGGGTCCAATACACTTTTCTAATCTTGACCTCACTCCCCTACATACCATCCATGTGAATGCAGCTGCCCAAACACATCTCTACAGGTCTCTTCTTGATTTCTTGCTGATTTGTCTTGGAGTATTGACATCAAAGATTAGACAAAACAAAAGGCCACTACAATGTAAATATTGACAACAGATTTGCTAACAAGAGTATTCCACTTGAAAAGCATTTAAACCAGACACGGTGACTCGTTCCTGTAATCCCAGCACTTTGGAAGTTTAAGGCAAGAGGACCACTTGAGCCCATGGGATCGAGACCAGCCTGGGTGACATAGTAATACAAATGTTTCTACAAAATTAGCTGGGCATGGTGGCACATGTCTGTTGTCCCAGCTACTCAAGAGGCTGAGGTAGAAGGATCATTTGAACCCAGGAGGGTGAGGTAACAGTAAGCCATGATCATACCACTGTACTCCAGCCTGGATGACAGAGCAAGACTTTGTCTCTTAAAAAAAAAAAAGCTTATGATTAATCCCTGCAGAATACAACTTAAAGTGATTGAAACTCACATCTCATATATGAAAGACTTGAAGGAAGTTTTTCCAAACAAGATGATCATCTTAAATATTTTTGTAACATGACTAATAATGAGTTTGAGAAGCTAAAACAAATTTTCCTAAATTATCAATAATAAAAATGAATTGTGGGCCAAGTATGGTAGCTCACGCCCATAATGCCAGAACTTTGGGAGGCTGAGGCAAGAGGATTGCCTGAGCCCAGGAGTTCCAGACCAACCTGGGCAACATGGTGAGACCTTGTCTCTACAACAAATAAAACAGCCAGGTGTAGTGGCACACACCTGTAGTCCCAGCTACTTGGAAGGCTGAGGCAGATGGATTGCCTAAGTCCGGCAGGTCAAGGCTGCAGTGGCTGTGATTGTGACACTGCACTCCAGCCTGGGTGACAGAGAGAGACTCCGACTCAAAAAATAAGATAAAATAAATCAATTGAAGTGAATTTTGGTCCTCAGTGATGGAAGAAAGACTGGTTTATCTGTCTTCTCTAGAAAGAGCCACTCAGTCCAATACGGTAGCCATGAGTCACATGTGGTTACCAAGCATTCCAAATGTGGCCAGTGCACATCGAGAAGTGATATACATGCAAAACATACACTGGATTTCAAAGACTTGGTAAGTAAAAAAGAATTTAATATATCTCATTAATATTTTATATTAATTATGCTGATTTTGCATTCTTTTTCATATTTTAGCTATATTGGGTTAAGAAACGATATTGTCAAAATTGCTTTCTTAAGAGTGTGGTCACTAGAAAATTTAAGATGATAAATGTGGCTCACATTTGAGGTCTTTCTATATTTATTGGACAGCATTGCTTTATAGAAAATGATATTACAAAATTGATCTTGTGATGGGGTGTGGGGGTAATGTTGTAATTTCAGCACTTTGGGAGGCGGCGGGGAGAGAGTAGCTTAAGACTCAGAGTTTGAAACCAGCCTGGGAAACATAATGAAAGTTTATCTCTACAAAAAAAACTAAACAATTAGACATACATGGTGGCACATACCTGTAATCCCAGCTACTTATCTGAGTGAGGTGAGAAGATTGCTTGCGTTCAGGAATTTAAGGCTGCAGTGAGCTATGATTGCACCACTGCACTTCAGCCTGAGTGACACTGTCTCTTTAAAAATGTTTTTGAAACCTCAAACGATAAGAATCTTAGAAAACGCAGCTGACAACCTTATGGAATTTGGAACTGGAAACCAATCCCTAATCAAAACCCCCCAGTGCCCACGCCATAACAGAGAAGATAGAAAAGTGGTACCTCATCAAACTGACAAGCTTCTGCAAAGCCAAAGAAACCATCAAGAGAGCAGGGAGACAGCCCACAGAATGGGAAAAAATATTTGCCAACTGTATATCTGACAAAGGCCTAACACCTAGGATCTACAAGGAACTCAAATGCACTGAAAGGGAAAAAAACCAAACAGCCCCACTAGAAAGCAGGCAAAAGACATGAATAGACACCTCTCAAAAGAAGATATACGGGCAGCCAACAGACACATGAAAAAGTGCTCACGCATCATCAGAGAAATGCAAGTCAAAACCACATTGAGATACCACCTAGCCCCAGGAAGAATGGCCATCATTAATAAAACATACAACGACAGATGCAGACAAGAATGCGGAGAAAAAGGAACCTCTTTGGAAGACAGTGTGGAGATTGCTGAAAGAACTAGAAATGTACCTTCCATATGACCCAGCAATTCCCCTAGTGGAAAGATACTTGGAGGAATTCAAATCATTCTACAAAAAAGATACCTGCACACATTTGTTTGTTGCAGGTCTATTCACAATAGCAAGCACGTGGAACCAACCATGTTGCCCATCGAAGTTGGACTGGTGTCGGTGACCAGCACTGACCAAGGGTGGGTTAGGACCCGCACCAGAGAATCTGGACAGCGAGAAGAGACTACTTGGAGGCAGTTCTTCTGGGAACAGTCTGATCAGGACTGGAGCCGATTTTATTCAAACCTTTTCCAACTTATATACCATTTTCTATACCCTCCAGCAATGTGATAATCACTCACTGGGGGCGTACAAGTTTCGTGCTTTACAAAGACCATCACAAGACCACCACGAGATCTGAAATTTCCAAGCAAACAATTCGAATTCCATGATGCCTGCCGTGCTTACATTAAGGTCACAGGTGCACAATTTCAATACAAATCGTTCAAAGTGTTTTCCATAATGTTCAATGAATCATTCATATTCTACTCTTTGCTCTATACCCTGATTAATACAAAAAACTTTCCTGAGTTAACTCTAGGTTCAATCCAAGTTCACTGATTCCCAATATTTTTAACAATTAATATTATCAACTTAACACTATACTATAATCTATAAGTTTAGTTAAATGACTTAACTGTCAGTTATACTATTAACCTATTATGATTTAACGTAATGCCTTATAACTCAGTTAAAACTTATTCTTAAACTACCAAACTTTACTATAATTCATATGTTTCATATGTCTAAACTTTAATTTTTATATGATCTAGTTATTGGACTTTAATACTATGCTATATCCTATTAAGCTAATACCTTATCGTTAATTCTTTTATAAATTGTATAGTAACTATTACACTTGAATAATGTAGCAAAAGGAAACAAAACAGCAAGCATAAATTTACACAACTATGAGTGTATATGTATATATTTTATCCTAACAAGTCTACTCTAAAAATCAAATAGTAGCTGTCACACTCTTGAACAAGGAAATGCAGGGTTGCCAAGATGGCGGCCATGGGCTGAAGCAGACAGAGTTTCGGTAATTAACGAAACAAAAGAAACGTTCTGTCTGGCTAGGGGCAGGGTGACAAAACTATCATGGTAATTTAGTTTCTAATCTTAGCCCTAGGGGAAACAGCTTTCGGGACAAGAGCTGACTACCCAGTCTACCAGGAATAGAAGTTAAAAAATATCTAGAAAGAAGTAAAACTTAGAAAGACAGAGAGAAATAATTCTGCTATGCACTTTCCATCAGGTGTATTGAGATTTACTTATAAGTTTTACTGCCATGTATGCACACTGGTCACTAATCACATGCCAATATTATAGGTATAACTGATATCCTATGTCAGAGGCGATCTTCCAGATGGGCCTTTACAGGCCTCAGCCATGTAGCTATAGATGTTGGCTCCCAACAGATTGGATTTTAAAAAGTGGTACATATACATAATGGAATATTATGCAGCCATAAAGAAGGACAAACATGTACTTTGCAGCAACTTGGATGGATTTAGAGTCAATCATACTCAGTGATCTATCACAGAAGCAAAGAAAAAAGTATCCTAGGTTCTCACTCATAAGTGGACCCTGAACAACTATAATACCATAAGAAAGGAATTGGCAGTAGTGGGAAACTGTCAGGGAAGGGTGGGTGGGATTGGTAGTTGAGGGAAACTGCTAGGGAAGAGAGGGGATACCTCATTAACAAGGGTATCTGCATAATCAACGCTTGTATACCTAACCCTGAATTGTACCCCACATCTTTATAATAATAAAAAAAGAAAGAAAAAGCTTTTGTATAAAACAATATCAAACCAGGAACAGTGCCTCATACCTGTAATCTCAGCACTTTAGGAGGCCAAGGTAAGAGGATTGCCTGAGCCCAGGAGTTCAAGACCAGCCTGGGAAACATGGCAAAACCTTATCTCAACAACAACAACAAAAAATAGCAGGCATGGTGGTGCATGCCTGTAATCCCAGCTACTCAGGAGGCGGAAGTGGAAGGATCACCTGAGCCCAGTGGGGTTGAGGCTGCAGTAGCCATAAGCATGCCCCTGCACTCCAGCCTGGGCAATGGAGTGAAATTCCAACTCAAAAAAAAAAAAAAAAAGCACACACAAAAAACAAAAATAACCCAGTATGTGCAGCCAACATATATGGGGGAAATAAGTTATTTTGTCCTAGATTTTGTCACGTTTGTGGATTCCTCCACTTATTTAAAATGTGCATTTTGTTGTGATTTTTATTACTTAAAGCAAACATTTGCTTTCATACCTATCCATGTCCTTATAATTCTGTGTTCTTCTTCTTAAAGAAGTGCCCCATGTTGTATAAGCTTCCTCCCCCGCGATAGCAGGATCTGCCCTGGGTGTCAGTCTCTGTGATCGACGAAAGGGTTGGAGAACACTTGTTAATCCAGGAGCTCAGTTCCTGGCAGTTGACTAAGAGATGGTTTTTGTGCTGTTTCTGGCTGGCGTCCCACAAGGTGCCATGGCTGTAGGGTGAGGGGAGCCTTGAAAGAAAGGAGAGGCAAGGCTAGACAGAGGGCCTGGGAGAAGTGAGGGAAGAGGTGGAAGAGAATGGGGAGATTGTGCAATTCTTGAGGGAGATGCCTGCTCTTTATTGTATGTCCACACTGCACAGTACACAGTCCACCCTCTTCATCTGCACTGATGTCAAGAAGAATGGGCAGGAATGAGTTAACAAAATTCAGTCTGTGCACATGAGGAATGAACAGAGCACCTTTTGAAAGAAAGAAGAATGTTGTTATAAAAGAGACAGAGCAAATCTGTGGGCAGGAGTGGTAATGAGCAAAGTCCGACACAGCTCATTTACAAATGTTAGTTTACACTGCAGAAGGACAAAATTGGCAAGGTTCCAGTAATTGAATTTCAGGGCAACACAGAAAACAGCAATTAAAAAGAGGTGACAGTGAATCAGAGATTTCCCCAGATTCCTGTTTGAACACCCAGACGCTAGGGCCACGCTTTGGTCTACAGCTGCAGCGAGAAGTAAGAAAACAGCAAAGAAGGGGGTCAGGCATTCCTGGAATATTAGTTGATCCGGTGATAAAGCGGGTGGTATATAGCACCCATGTGTAGGATATGGGTAGGATAGTGTAGAGTATGCTTTGAGGAGACTAAATGAAAAGGAAGGAGAAATTTCCCCAATCTGTGGGGGAAAGGCTCAGGTAATCAAAGCTTATCATAAGCTTTGTCACACTATTCAGGCAAATGGAACATCTTAGTACACATCACCCAAACGTGGACTCTCTCCAGACTTCTCTCTTTTCTTCCTCCGTCATGCAACTAGCCACCAAGGTCTAACTGTTTTTTCTTCAAAGAGCCCTCCGGTCACTTTGTTCCCTTGCCTTGGCCAGCACCCTGGACAGAGCCTCATCTCCGGTTCACCTTCGTGTTGCAGTGGGGACCACAGACGATCTATCCTAACAGCACTCTGGAAGTGTTCATTGCCGTCCACACACTTGGACATCTGCAGTCTGCAGATCTCAGAGACAGAGCCACCTGGCTGCTCTGCCCGGCTCAATAGCTGTCCCCATGGCGGTGCCCTGAGTCCTTGTTCAGGCTGCCATGTCCAGAGGGCTGGGCTGTTCCTTCCACTGTGATACCTTCATTTACAGGGATGCCAAAGCAAGGCTGCTTAGGCCTAGATGTGGTTGAGTGCAAGGAACAGTCCCTTTCAGAGTTTACCTGTGTCAGGACTCGCATCAAGGTGTTGAGGCAGAGTGAAGAACCGCCATTGCCCTGCTGAGAACCCACTGGCACCTGTGATTGTGGCTCTGTTGCTGAGACCTGCTTATTGAATCTGCATTCTTCTTTACACAGAACAGGATCTTTCATTTCCTTCTGCAAAGAGTTCTGCAGGTACCCTCATTTTTCCGTCTACACCGAGGCAGCCCTATATTTCAGCAAGCAGACAAATGGGCATGACATTGAGATGAGTAATCATCATCATCGCTGCTTCACATCCTGGCTCAGATACAACCAACCACCTTTGCTTTCCCCTATCTGTTTACAGGATAAGGTCCAAATTCCTGCCCTCTTCATTCACTGTGTTATCTGCAGCCTTCATTTCAACTTTTCCCAGCACAAAATTCCACGTGAGTCAGTGCTCCTTCCTGGGCTGAGAACAGAGCCAGCTCATTTCGGAGTCCAAGTCCTTCCTCCCACCCACGTCTGCCAGGATTCTTCTTCCCATCCATCTGTCCATCAGTCCATCAAAGCAAAGGGTCAGCTCTTAGGCACCAGTTCTTGTCTTCTTCCTCCAAGCAGCCATCACCAGTCTCTGCGCCTGGGCTGAGGTCCAATGTCCTGCCTTTGAACATGCCTTTGGCTCTTGCTGTTGGAACCATTTATGTCAGAACCATGTGGTATTCCTCATTACTTCCTATTAAAGTTTCACTTCCTTAGCTTGATGATAATGACCTTGGCTTACTCTTCCTTTGCCTTTCTGGCTGAGCAATATGGGCTCCTTTAAAAAACTAATGAAGTATAGTATACTGGTATGCTTTCTAAATCATAAAAGGAGAATTCCATCCAATACATTCAATCCAATAAATTAAAAAATTAAAATGTTTTAATATTTGTGTTTTCAAAAGTCTAAATCCCTGTGCAATATTTGGTGCCATAAATATTTCTGTTTTCATGTTTAAAGTCAGTCCTCTCTGGCCATCATTCCAATGGCTTTTCTTATAGGTACATGAAGGTCTTGGTTAATAATGCCTAGAACCAATGGATAGACCTGACATCGAAATGAATAACTGAAAGAAGAAGGAATAAGCTATGTAGTTTTGTGACTATGACTATTAAAGTTGCAGTTTATGATAATGAGGAGGCCCAACTCAAATTAGCTCAAGCAAAAACCAGAATTTGTTGGCTAAGTTTATTGGAAAGACGGCCTGGAGTAGGGCTCTGGCAACACTGGTCCAGAGGTTCAAACTGAGCTGTCAGAATTTGCCCTCTCTGTCCATCTCTCCTGATGGCCTCTGTCCCTGTTTTGTTCTCATCTCTCAGACTTCTCCAGGTGGTGGGGATATAGACTCATGCTGTGGTCACATTCTTGTAGCCAACCAACTTCTCCCTGCTAATGCTCATATGTAATTTCTTGCATAGACCGCTGAGTGGCCTGCCTTAGCCACAAGTTCATCCCTAGGCCAATTCCTTTGCTGGCATTTGAAAACTGGGACTGACCAGGCCTGGGTCCCAAAGCCACTCCGGTGACAAGACAGAGAGAAATCAGGATGAGTGGGTGAGGGACAGTTAGCACAGCTACCAACAAATGAAAACAGTAAACGACCCCCCTGCCTTGAAGCATATAATTGGCTCAGTGTCTTGTTTGGTCATAAGCAAAGAAATATCATATGGGACAACCTTAAAAACTATACAACTAGGATGTGTCACATTCCCTTGAATCTTCTCCAGATGCTGCCTATTATCATTTAACGCGATGTTGGTGTCTCCCACTCTGACCTACAGAAAAATCTCTAGTTTCTTCCTTGTACACATCAGGTAGCAAACAGCCTATCTCTAAAGTCAGCCACCACAGCTTGGAGAGTTATTTCTTCTCCTTTTTAGTAAGATTGTCTTCCTGCTTGTCATACTACTTTAGTGTAGCGCACCTTTCCCTGGACTGTCCTACTGAAAAGTCCCCAAACCTCAAGTTCTACAACTTTTCTTTCTTTCAGTTCAAACACAGAAATTTTCTTCTTCATCAGAAGAAACAGAGCAAGCGATCCTATCCAAAGAAGCCCATGGAAGGACCCCTGGCTTTTCCTTCCAAATGGAAGAGTTACCGGACCAATATATTCCAATATATTCCCTCCTTAGTCATAGTTAGGATGCTTTCTTTGCTAAGACCCACTCCAGTCTTGCCAGCTAAGGGATGATGTATTTGTCTGTCTATCTCTCTTCCCTAACCCCCTCACTTGTTTGACATTTGTTTTGAACCCAGGAGTGGTTTCAAAGCAATGTTCACGCATTAGATTTCTTCAACCACACAACTTAACAATTAACAGGAACCCATGTCTCGATTCCCATTCAAACAGAACATCATCATGTGGTAGCCAGACTCTCTCTCTCCCTTTTTTCTTATTCTTTTCTTTTTTTTTTGTTTTTGGTATATCTGAATCACAGAGTTTTATCCCTTTGTAAAGAGTGAATTTTCTTCCCAGCAGATTAAGGAACTACATGGGCTGGTATGGACCACTTACATTCACATCCAAGTTCACCCAAAGATTATCCATGGAAAACACATAACTTTTCATCCTCAGAACCTACTTCTGGTCTTGGGATAGAAGTGTAGTTCAGGAATCTTCTTCATGACTTGACTTTGATTGCTTCGTCAATTTTATCAATAGAATTAACTATTATTTATGGAGCACTTGTCATGGGACTGGTTCTGTGCTCGATAATTTTATTTAAGCATCACAACAGACCCTAAGCTAGGTATTAGCATCTTCACTGGGTACCCGAGGACAGTGTGGGTTGCAGAAGCATAGCACGTTGCTCCAGGTGGGTCACCGAGGACTAGAACTCAGATGTCCCCGAGTGTGGCTCCTTCCTAAGAAAGATGGTTTGGGTACAAACAGAGCCTTGTCCAGTGACGTTTTGTTTTTCATGATTTTCCATCCATTTAGTAGTTATCTCCAGTCTTCAAAATATCACTCGGTCTTCATTTTACTCTACTGATAATGCAGGTTCTTCATCTAGAAGCAAAAAAAAAAAAGTACCTGAAATGACACCTATACAAGCATCAAACTCTGAAATAAAAATTGGACAAACTCTTCACTTTCTAAGTCTCTTGTTCATCTTGGTCTCCAAGAAGAGCAGTAGCTCCAGCAAGTCAGCTTGCCTGCCATACTAGCAACTAACACAGATGCAGGTTTTGCACCATAATATGGTAGAGAAAGTCCCATCTTATGGAACCTTGAACTTAATAATCTTAGTGTGTCCCAGTCTTGTGGCTATAAACCACACACACCCACACATATACACACATACTGACACGAGATCCTTTAAAACTATTTACTTATAACCAATTGTGTGACAAATTTTCATTTAGAAAATTCACTTTCTATGTGGCAGTGAGACAAAGGGAAACCTTTGGTATTTTCAGAGTTTTTAATGATGTGCAATAAATAGATGAAGTGACTTCACAAGTCCTGTAGAAACAGCTTTATCGACTTTGAGATGATGAAAAAGAAATAAATGGATATTGGAATCATTAGTCACCATTAAGGAAATCTTACATTTTAAGCAATTTATTATTTTTAGAGTACTTCCCTCTCACAATTTGAAGTTTCACACAATATTGGTAGATGCTTTTAGTGAGCAACTGTCCTGAAACAGTTGCTACCATTTTTTCTTCTGTTATAATAAAGAGAAAATTGAGTGCATAAAAGGGCTTATCACAAAGAATATAAAACGGGTTGGTAACTAAAGAGATTGATAAGCAACATGTGTTTTTTTGGAATACATTGAATAGCAAGCATTTTTCCTTAAGTTATGCATTTAAAGTGCATCTACATTAGAAATGTCCTTGGTTATAATGTGTGCAATATATTTAATGAATAAATGGTGTGTCTGTTCTTTGACAAACCAACTCCAAGCCCTGCCCTCCAAAGACCCCAGCAGAAGAGGCAGACCAGGATGAGAATGGGACGCACCGCAGAGAGAAAGTGGTGATAGGGAATTTGAAGCTTGGCCCGAAATAGACACAAAAAAGTCCTCTCCTTGCTGATTTTCTCTAGAACAAGAGAGCCCGACAATCTTTACCCACTAATCTCATTCTCAAAAATATATAGTTTCATGAAACTGCTCAAAAGGTTGTAATCATTTAAGGTTTTCCGTATTTTACCTTAAAATAATTTAAATTGTGGAACATTTTGGCTGCAATTAGTCTATTATTAATTTATAATTAAATTCGCTATCAAATTAATCTTAATATAATATTGAGTGTTATTTTTAACATGACTAGCTTCTTTCCATTTAGCAAAAAACTGTATACACTGTAATTTGCTTTCAGTTAATTTGATAAGAAAAAACATGATTTAAAATTGCTTGTGGTGTAATATTTTGATCAGGGAGCCCAAAAATGTACACTGAAGTATAGGCTGATTGTTAAATACATGTTATGTCCGCACGTCTTTGAGATGACCGGTGTTCTGACATTCCCATCTGGAACAAGGAGATTGGGAGCACCTCCCACCTCTCACTCTCCTTGTCCCCCATGCTTCCTGCAATCTTTGGCAGCTGAGGTTCTGCCTTCTGTCCCTGACTTTTGGCCTCACCAGAAAACTTTTCTACCAGGCATTCTCAATCTCACACACTGGACACGTTGGCCTGAATATCTTCCTAATTTTAGGACAGCAAATTTAATTTCCAGAACTTATGCAAGCACAGATATGCTAAAATATAGTCTTAAAAGTCATTTGTTTAAAAAGCTTCCAAAAATATTTTTCAAATCTAATGAACACACACATACTTAACACTCACCTCTTGCAAAGTCTTGAGCGCCTCCATTTTCTCTCTCCACATTCTTTTATCCACCCAACAATCTCCAAGGTCAGCGATAGCTTATGGGGAGAATACCTTATTTTGGCTTTAATACTGAGTTCTTCTTTCCAAAACCATTTATTTTGTAAGAGAAGGTAAGAAACTGAAGCTACCTATTTATTTACACTCCAGTTTCTTTGTGTTTACACTAACATTATAAAAATCTGTTTATGCAAAGTTTAGCTAGACTTTGCTGCACACATTTCTGCTGAAGGTTCAGAGTTATAAATCTCAGGGAAGCCCAACATATCCGGGAACTGCTCACACATCCTTCACGTGTGTCCTGCGTGTATCACCACAAACAGTACGAAGGGCATGTGGTAAGCGATGCCGTGAGCTCTTTCAATCAGCCCTTAGCCTGCATTTGCCACACACAGGTAGGACAAGATGCACCATCAAAGTCATAAGGCTGAGAAAGAAATGCCAGTTGCTTCCAGATAACCTCCAAATTCAACTTGCCTTCCTTTATAAAATCACAAGAATTAAATAGACTTTGCCATCATTTTTCTGAAAACAAGTTAAGTATCTAGAAAGTCAAAATAAAATCTTTCTGTTTTATCCAATTATTTAAAAATAAGAAATATCTTCATAATTAAATCGGCAGAATCAGGGAAGCGTCGGTTCATAGAAACATTGTCAGTGCATGAACACTTTTAACTGTGAGTTTTTTCAGTTATAAAATGGTTCTGCATCATAAATAAAACAAACAACAACAAATGCTGGCAAGGATGCAGAGAAAAAGGAATGCTTCTACACTGCTGGTGGGAATGCAAACTAGTGCAACCTCTTTGGAAGACAGTGTGGTGATTTCTGAAAGAACTAGAAATTGACCTTCCATATGACCCCTCAATGCCCCTATTGGGAATATACCCGGAGGAACTCAAATCATTCTACAAAAAAGATTCCTGCACACATATGTTTGTTGCAGTTCTATGCACAGTAGCAAAAACATGGAACCAACCACGTTGCCCGTTGAAGCTGGATTGGATTTAAAACATGTGGTACATATGCACAATGGACTATTATGCAGCCATAAAGAAGGACAAACCTATGAACTTCGCAGCAACTTGGATGGATCTGGAGCTGATCATACTCAGTGATCTATCACAGAACAAAGAACAGAGTACCATATGTTCTCACTCATAAGTGGACCTTGAACAATTATCATACTATAAGAAAGGGATTGGCAGTAGTGGGAAACTGTCAGGGGTGGGAGGTGGGATTGGCAGTTGAGGGAAACTCCCAGGGGAGGGAGGGGCATACCTCATCAACAAGGGTACCTGCATTATCAACGTTTGTATATCTAACTCTGAATCATACCCCGCATCTTTATAATTTAAAAAATGGCTCTGAAAAGGTCTCCTTTAAATTGGTTACTTACACAGGTCTTTTTTTCCTGAGCACAAGTCCCTCAGCACTTCTTTGGAGTCAGGTTTTTCCCTGAGCTATTTAAAACCAACTTTGATGTACCGTGAAGCATCTGTTTTGTTTCTTGTTGGTGTCATCTGTCCATCTCTCTGCCCACCCCCCACCCCCCTTTAATTTATTTATCATCAATTAGTCGAGTGATTTCTATATGCCTCTGTGTGCTTTCTATGCCAAGCACTGTAATAAATCCAAGATACAGTGGTGAATCTCAGAACTTAGCATCTCAGTGGCGAACAGTGTCTGTACACCCTAGGCTTTATGAGACCACCAAGGCCATGATCCCTCTAGGCGAATTAGACAGGCATCTTGTGAAGGTGGTTTGTATAGAACTGGGTATCTTAGACTCTTTTCTGATGTTTCATGAGGAAGGGCGGCCATACTCAGCAATAATTAGACTCCCATCTTCCTCTTGTCCTGCCAGCAGTAAGAGCAGCGACTGCAACAGGAAGCAATTTCCTTTATTTGCCTCTGTACCCACAGGTCAAGCCTTCTCGGCCAACTGTGGGAGGTTCAAGTACCTGTCGTTTCAGGATTATAGTGGACAATATTATAATCATCTCCAGCCGCTGAATTTCTCTGATGTCCCAATGGTTTTTTCAATAGAATTGCATTTAGCAAAGAAAGGAAAGAATTAGTATTTGTTTTCATAATTCGATTTAATTTGTTAGCTAGAAGTAGCCTTTGACCAACAGAGAAACTAATTAAAAGAAAGTCCTCCTCTTAAAAAGTTAGTTCACTGGAATCAGTAACTCCTGAAAACCTAAGTCATTGTGAAGACATGTTATCCCATGTAATTTAATGACATTAACTAGTTTCCAAAGCATGCCCTGGATCTCTATCGGTTAATATTTCCATAAACAGTTGGTGAAATTGCCCATTTATCACATCTTCACCAACACTTGATAGTCTCTCTATCTCTTTCTACTCTTAGCCACTAAGATGAAAAAAAGAAATGCATGTTTATGAACATTTTAAATACAATTTTCCAATTATAAAGTTACATTTTTTAATTGGTTTATTGCCCATTTACATTTCTTTATCAGTAATTGCCTACTAAAAACTTTTGCCTATTTTCATATTTGGCTATTTGACTTTTTAAAAAATTTGGTTATGTTTTTTGTTAAACATTTTCCGAATTTTAAAAGAAATGACTTAGTGAATAACTGACTGTATCTTTGTCTTGCCAGCATTTTTTACTTTTCTTTGTTCTTTCTTCCTTTTTAGGTAGACTTTATTTTTTAGAGCAGTTTTAAATTCAGAGCAAAACTGAACAGAAGGTCCAGAGATTTCCCATATACCTCTGCCCCCCCCCACCCAAGAGCAAGCCCCCATATTGACTAGTGTCACTCCGGCAAAAATTCCTTGCGTTCTGCCTATTGATCTCTCTCTCTCTTTCCAGCCTATGAAAACCACTCTTTCTTTTACTGTCTTCATAGTTTTACTTTTTCTAGAACGCCATCTAGTTAGAACCTGGCAGTATGTCACTTTTTCAGATTGGCTTCTTTCTAGATTTTCCCACAAGCTAATTTCCTGATCTCTCTCTCTCTCTCCCTAAACTTTGCTTTACCCCTCATCTTTCTCACTAGGGCATCTCCATCCTTCCAATTGTCTATTGGAAAATACCATTTTTTTAGGCACCCATAATATCCCTAGTGATTTTTATAAATTTAATCTGAAGAAAGCTTTTATTTATGATAAATAAAAAACAAACACCAAGCTGTGCTCATGTCTCAATGCCACTGCCACCTTCTGTGTCGCCACATCAAATACAGGAGAGTCTCTGTACCTCGTTAGAAGATGATAAGGGGCAGAAGTTAAAATCAAAATAAAGCACCGCAGTTGGAGATCAGGAAGAAATGTGATATCCTCCAAGACTGCACAAGACACAACTTTTGTGCTGTTGTTTAACCGCCACACTTGCCCTCCCATATCTGGAGGACCATCCGCGTGGCTGTCCTTCTTGTCACCATGATGAACTCTCAGTGCCTCCTCGAAAACCACGGTCCCCTCATATACCTTTAGCCTCCTTCCCTCATTCAGGGAGGGCTCCCGTGTCATCCTTGCTCTCTCAGTCATCAGACCTTCCCATGCCCCTGCCTCATTCCAGAAATATGGAAACACAAAACACACTCCACGTTCTCTCTTTGGGAAAACCAACAACCAGCCCAGACAAACAAGAAGGCTTTTCTTTTCTAACATCATTCGATGCATTCCTTGAGCTACATAGAGACTCATTAGCCTTCAGGATGCTAAGCTCCCTCGAAGATAAAGAGGACGAGTCTCGGGCCATCTTGAAACAACTCCCCCTCCCCGTCAGGGAAGTTAAGGCAAGGGACATTTCCATGGGAATCAAGCCAAGAGAATATATGCAGCAACATGTTTGTAGCAGTCATAGTTTGAGCAACAGAAATTTCAAGTCTCTTTCACATACAAAGACGCTGCTAAGAAGGCAGAGCTCTAGTTGAACTCTGATTTTACACCCAAACTTTTCTCAGAGGCCGTCTGAGAACCAAGCAGGTTTGGGACTGGGTCTCAGTGTGGAGGGAACCCACCAGCTGCTCCATTCTTTGCTTTCAGTGAGGACCGAGAGCTCACCAAAGACTGTAGAACAGACCAGTGTCCTGGAGTGGGAGGAATTCCAAACACAAGAAAATCAAAGTGGATTATAACAGTGTAATTAGCTATAATTAGTTATAAGTTTTTGGTTAATCATTATTCATGTCATGGGATGTTTTAAGTGCCTCCAAAACAGATGGGCAGAGTACAAACTTCTTTTATAAGAGTACTTCAGTTTTCTAAAGCGAGTCAAGTTTTCTGAGCTCTCCGTTGATTGGCATGGCCTCGGAACCCTTTGACGCACATAAATTTGGAGAAAGAGCTTCTTGGCTGGTTGACAGTGGTTAAAAAGGTACCCAACAGATGGCTCAATCAGTTCATTAGAAATAGAGCGTGTTTGGAGATGTTCTCAGTGGCTTACCATTCTGCAGTTCAGGAGGGTAGGCGGTGGTGCCTCGTTGCTAAATTCACTCTGTCTGCTGGGAGCTCCAGAGGGGGCCCCAGAGAGTTGCATAGGAAGAAACCAGAGCGATTAGAATCTGCTTTTTTAATTCCATGGGTGTCACACGTGTCTGACACATAGTAGGTGCTCAATTCGAGTTTAAAAATAAACTCATCCCCTGCTGGTGATCTCTTTTGTGAGGGCAGAGAGTCTCAGTCTTGTGCTTTGGAGAGTTTGTGGTAGGGCTCATGGGGACAATTAGGTCAACCCCATGCACAGATGGTTCTTAACTAAGCACCACAGTTTCAAGCCTCTATTTCTGTCCACACTGACCTTGGTGCTGTCTGCTGTGAGAAATGCATTGCTCCTTGATTCCACTCCCTGAGTGCGTCCTGAGGTGGTAGCCCTCTGGCTTGGATAATTCAGAGGTCCACCAAAGTCTGTGGCACACTAAGTTGTCCCCGTGAGTCTGGGGCCTTTTCCGACCAATTCAGTGTGCTTCCTCTTGGAGGAAGGAGAATGCATGAATCGGGGCCCCACATCGAACTGAAAGTTGAAGTTTGGCGAGCCTAAGATTGTCTCCTGATGAGTTGGTGTGGAATTCAGAAAATGCCCCTGGCTCCTGCCAATCAGTTCACTTTCCAGAAGCGGTTGTGCTCCAGCAATGCTTTCTCCACATAAAAAAATAATGGCCTAGTTAAGGGTTAGCCACAAGGAGTTCCCTGACAACATCACAAAAACTAAAAAGTGATGTTTTATGAGTTCCTCATTCTTCATTTGCCATTTTACACTTGACCTCAGCCAAAAGGCTGAGATGAGCAATACCATTTGCCATTTTAAGGTGTAAATTTTTAAGAATTTATCCTTTGTTGTGCTTTTCTTCCCCTTTTTACTGTCATTGGAGGCTTATTTTGAGTAAGTAAAAATATGTCCTCAGTGCAAAATCTTGAACTAGAAGCCATTTTTAAAGTGAATATGTCGCTTCCCGAGTCAGTGTTTGATGATATAAAAAACTGGCCCACACAAGTCAGTTTAGTTTCCTGCCACTGTGTGTTGGCTCAAGGATTTTGTTTATCAAAAAGCGATTTTGCCTGGTTCCTGCTGCCTTGAATTCTCGTGATAAAAAGGACTGCAAATTCGGCTCTCACTGAGTTAGTGCCATTCTTTATTTGCCTAATAAAGCATTATCATATAAAATTATATTTTCATTTGGGAACTTGAAACAGTTTGCTTTTAAGGGGAAGTTAGAAGCCTAAGCTTGAAATGAGAAAAATATACCAGGGAACGAAGACATTTGGAGCCTCCTGGATATGCTGAGGATTGAGACAGGTATGACTTTGTGAAGCTTCCGACATCGAACTTGACACAGCAGAAGGCACTTCAAGCACTGCCAAAAGCAGCAGCGTCCATTGATCTGGAATGCATAGATGTTTTGTTTTTTGTTTTTTTGTTTTGAGTTGGAATCTCACTCCGTCACCCAGACTGGAGTGCAGTGGCCACTCCCGGCCACCACAGCCTCGACCTGTTGGGCTCTGGCGTTCCTTCTGCCTCAGTCTTCCGAGTAGCCGGAATTACAGGCGCGCGCTACCACGCCCGACTGATTTTTTGATTTATTGTAGAGATGAGATGTTCTTAAAAAGATTTTTTTAGAGGTGAATTTTATCACTGTGTCAGTGCAAATAAGTTTAAATTTTATTGTGATCTGTTCAAGAAAAATGAGCAATAAACTGTGCTAAATGAAGATCATGATGAAATATTTGAAAACAAATCTGCAGGCACTAAAGAAAACTTAAGAATGCCTTTTGAATCTAGAAAAAGTAGACTTTTGACCTGAAACAATAAATGAAAAGTACACACAAATAAAACTTAAAATAAGAAGTTGCCTGGTTCTTCCACCAAGCTCAGTTTCAGAAATGACTTGAAGGGTGAAATTCACATTATGGGAGAGAAGTTGGCGACATCCTACCCTGTCAATATGATTGATTCTAGTTTGGAATATATATGTAGCCTCACTGGAAAACAGATCCTTCTCGGAAGGTGTGATAAAAATGTATTTTATTCTGTTTAAAAATTTCCTTTTGCTTAAGCAAATGGTGAAGATATTGAGCTTAATTTCATTCTTTACCTTGCAGTTGGTTGGTCACAAAGATGTTAATGATATGACCATCATACTGATCTGTGTTTTACAATGTTTATGATGATGGTACCCATAAGCACTAATTACATTGCAAAGCACCTGATGGTTAGATAATAACACAGAAATTTTCAACGTGTGAGTGTTCTTTAGTAATTGTAGGATTGACTAGGGAAGAAATGTGCATTTGGATGCACTGATGGGGATAAAATTATGACAGTTGATATTTTAATTTGGGTTCTTGAGACGTGTCCTCGGTGATAAAGATGTTTGTGAAAGCAATGGATTAGGAAGTGATACCAGGAAAAACTGGTAGAGGAATAGGGAAATGGAACCAGGGAAGGCAAGGAGGCCAAGCAAAGGTGGGTCCCAGGTAGAGGCTCAGAAAGTACAACCTTGGTTTAACCCTCCTGGGACACTATGGAGATCTGTAGCTCATGTCCCAAAATTATTTCTATTAGTGTAAAGAGAATGGAAGCGTTTCCACTATTGGTTAAGGGCTGATCCTGGGGGCATGTGGGTTCTCAGACACTTTCCTTCTTTCCCTGTATGTAAACAAAGTTCTCCAGCAGCCTGAAGCAGCTCTTCAACAAAGAGACGTGGGTGCTTTCTGTTAGGAATGAAAGCAGATAGGGCATGAGCATAGTTTTAAGGATCAGGACAAAAAATAACAGCTGCTGGAGAGGGTATGATGAAAAGGGAACACTTCTACACTGTTGGTGGAAGTGTAAACTAGTGCAACCTCTGTGGTAAGCAGTGTGGCGATTCCTAAAAGCTCTAAATATCAGAC
>NW_007016346.1:31086-47864 GCF_000164805.1 Carlito syrichta
ATCATGAATTTCGCAGCAACCTGGATGGAACTAGAGCCTATAATACTGAGTGACCTCTCAGAGAAACAAAGATCTGAGTATCACATGTTCTCACACATATAGTGGACCTTGATCATCCAATGTTTTACCATAAGAAAATGACTGACAGTTGTGGGAAACTATGGGGCGGGATTAATGGTAGTAAACATCTGTCTGGGGACAGGGAGACACTTTCTATCAACAAGGGTGACTGAATGAAGCATATTTGTGTACCTAGCCCTTAACTGTACCCCACAATATCATAATAAAAAATATTGACTATAAAAAATTTTAAAAAAGGATCAGGGGATGTGAGTGACGCTGATACAGTGACTATAGTCCATGGTGCACTTGTCAACCACTTCTCACCTTCAAGACCTTGTCCCTTAATTTCTGTGTGTTTATGCAAGAATCTGTTAGCTGCATAGCCCATATCTCTTCTGCTCATTTTTTCCTCACTGATAGAACCCTGATTACATTTTAGGCACAAGAAGTCAGGCTAAAATATCCAAATTTTCAGACTCCCTTGCAGTTAGAATTGGTTGATGTGATACACCTTCACCTCTACGTCTTCCTTTTTCTCTTCCTGTTTGGAGGCAGCTCCTGCATGGTCATGTTGTGACAGGAGATGGCAAACGTGACAATGAAGTCTGCCAGAGGGATAACAGAAAGCAAAGATGGAAGAGTGGAGACAGCCTGGTTCCTATGGGTCCCTGTATCAGCCCCTAGATGGCCAACTCCTCAATCTATGTGCTGTGAGTGAAATACAGTTCAAGTGAAGCAATTATTATTCAGTATCTTTTCTTTCTAGCTGAAAAATTCATTTAAAAATGCTGCATTCAATAGGAGAGTGGGAAAAATGATATCGTTAATAAAATAGGAAGTGGGTTTTTGTTTATTTGGGGTCAAATTTCAATAAAATGGGAAATGTTCCTGAATGCTTATCCTGCTCCATGGATACTAGCTGACTTGGATAGATAAACTGGTCAGGATTTCCCAATTCATGGCTGGATTGTTATTTTTCTTCAAGGAAGAAAAATAATAGACACCGCTTGGATAAGGGGAATGAATTCATTGTTCATCCAAGTGATAAAGAATGGCTCACAGATTTGGTTTATTTTAACAGATGTTTAACATTCTTAATCAACAATTGCAAGGCAAAATGGAATATGTTTATTGCAGATGACAAGATTGTTGCAATGAAGATGAGCTTGGGAATTGGATGAAGACAATTCATCACGGGGACAATTAATCATTGGAGACTCTTAGCTCATTTACGGTGATGAAATTTACTGCATTTGCAGCAAAATAAAGTACATCATCAATCATCTTTCCTCACTGATAAATAGTCTTGATGGCAGTGTAAAGGACTGACCGGGGCTCTCTCCTATGTTTCCTAGAGCCCCCCAAGTCCTCACATAATGTGACTTACTGAAGGTGTAGTCGCCAGCCTTCCGCATCAGACCCTGAGCTCCAGAAGAGGAAGATGTATCTCTCTTCTTTCCTGTTTTATCCCTTTCCTTGGACATATTATAGACTTGTGAAAATTATGCCATGCATAAACATAGGGTGATAGAGGCTTTCAGTCAGCTAAATACACCAACTCTTGGTCTCCCACTCAGAAGATACAGTCACTGAGATTCTCACCAGTGGAAGTCCAGACTCTTTACCGTGTGCAGCCCCTTGGGCACAATTACAGTTCTCTCTCACTAGCAATCATGCTCACGTCAGTGGTAGAAAAGTACAAAACGCGGACTCCATTGGCATTTGTGCATTTGTGCGAGTCTGGATTCCTAAAATGCTGAGCTAAAAAATAGGGAAGAAAAAAAGACTTGTACATTAAATATCGTAGACATCTTCTTTCAACTCAGCCCAGATTTTTGGAAATTGCTAGCATTTCATCTGCTAAACAATTAGGCAGAAAGGAAATCTTTTTTCCCATTTTTCTTTATGGTATCTTTCCATTTTTCTTCATGGCAAATTGGTATTTTCATGTTAAAGCAAACCTAAGCGCTGAATTTGAATACAGGATTCCCTGCTACTGAGTGGCAACAAGAAATTGATAGGAGAAAACAAAACAGAAAACTGAATAGAAAAATCAAAAGGAATTCAGAAAATGTTTTATCAATTACCTCTGGTGGTAGAAGAAATAAAGTGAATAGAGGCCTTGTGGATAGAAAATTTATCTTAAATTCTAATAGTTCTTCTGAAAAAAATGAGCACTTTCTACATCTTATACTTCTTTTGATCTATGAAGATCAGAAGAGTAGCACAAATATTTTTGAAGGAACAAGAAATATATAAAGGCTTTTAATTTTTGTTACATAACATTAAATTTGAGGTACTAAAAGATTAGCAATTAAATGCTCTTTTAATCCAAACTCTCATCAAGCAATTGGACGGTTAAAAGGAATGGATTATCTAGCTTTTAGTCATGCATGTGTAGCCTTCATCAATTAGAATTGCAAGCCTTCAATGACTTCACATGGTGTCATGAAATTTAATAGTTCTGAATCTTCATCACTCACGATACAACCTTTGCTTTTGTATCTTTTTGTTTATTAAACAGATAATCCAATGGAGAAACAATGTTCTTTTCAACAACAACAAAAGTGCTGGACTAATTGGACATATGTATGCAAGCCAATAAACATTGACATAAATCTCACACCATACAGAAAAATTTCCTCAAAGTAAATAGTCTTAAACGTAAAAGCAAAAATTATAATATTTCTGGTAGAAAACACTGGAGAATACATGCGTGATCTTGGATTAGGCAAAGATTTAGTGGATACAAACAAAAGTATGATCCATAAGGAAAAAATTGAGAATTAAAATTGGACTTTATCAAAAGTTAAAACTTCTGTTTTTTGAAAGACACCATAAAGAAAATGAAAATACAAGCCACAGACAGGGAAGATGCATTTGCAAAACAAATAACTAGTAAAGGACTGGTACAGCGAGTACATAAAGAACTCTCAAAGCACAAAATAAGAAAACAAGCATTCCTCTCTGGCCTAGGCAAATGTTTTACACAGACATTCAAACACTTTACCAAAGAAATACATGAATGGTAAATAAGAATGTAAAAAGATGGCCAACATAATTAGGGAAATGCTGATTAGGATTACAGTAAGATCCATGACACCCTCTTAGAATGGCATTTAAAAACCCAAACGATTTTCAATACTGGCTAGAATACAGAGCAACTGGATTATGGGGAGGAAATGTAAAATGATACAACCACTTTGAAAAACAGTATGGCAGTCTTTCATAAAACTACACATACATTTATTAATACCCAGAAAATCCAAATTTACATATTTACCTAAAAGAAAGGAAGTGCACAGAACCCTGCATATAAATGTTTATAGTACCTTTATCCATCATCATCAAAACTAGAGACAATTCAAATATCTAACAACTGGCAAGTGGATGGACAAATTATGTTACATATATAGGATGAAATGCTACTCAGAGATAAAAAGGAACAAACTACTGAAACATACTACAACCTGGCTAACTCTCAAAAGCATTATGCAAACTGAAAGTAGTCAAGGGACTGATTATGGATTATGAAACAGCTAGAGGGAATGTTTGGGTTGGATAAAAATATTCTATATCTTGAAACTACCACCAAGGTAGTTCCATCACTCTATAAATTTGTCAAAATTCATAGAACTATACAACTAAAAAGAGTAAATTTCACTCAATGCAAATTCTACTTCAACAAATCTGGGAAGGGTAAGGAGAAGCGGGAATGAGACATGATACCAAGTACAACGTGTGAACCAAACAGCTGGCTCCCCAGACAAACAAATAGGTGCAAATGCAAAACAACATCTTAAACCCAACAGCTATAAAGGACATTATTTGAAAGAAATTGAACTAAAGTTTATTTAAGAAAGAAATTAAAGTGAACTATATGTTGGTTAATATTATTATAACAGCATTAAATATCTTGGGTATGGTAAATACAGCATGGACATCTAAGAGAGTGTTTTTTTTTTCTTTCAAGATGCAGGCTGCAAGGCCTTAGCCCCTGTACAGCAGACCCCACTGGGAGCGCCTCCCCCAAATCAGACCCTCCTGGTTCTGAAGCCCCCACTGAAGACCCCTTGGAGCTGGTGTCTGAAAAGGGCGAGTTCAGCAATGAGGACATCCGACGCTACATTGACCTCAGCTTCTCCTTCTGGAAGGAGAAGGAAGCAGAGCTATTTGACCTCTGAGCCTCAGAATTTGGAATTTATCCCCAAGCATCTTAATCTGGGCCTGGATGCCCTCCAGAGGCCAGAAGAGGGTGGCAGGAAGAACCCCAGAAGGGTGGTCTTGCATAGCCTAGAGTGCTCAGGACCAGGCTGCCTCAGCCTAGGTGGCCTCATCAAGGTGAGACATGGCCTTGGCTAAGATAGGCGGGACAATCTCACAGCAAACCAGATGTCCCCCTCTGGACCCATGACCTTGCTGGAATCAACAAGGAGATACAGAACCAAAACTTGACACTTGATCAAATGGACTTAATAGATACCTACAGGTTATTCTACCCAACAACCACGGAATATACATTTGACTCATCACCACTTGGAATGTACTCCAAGAGCAGTCACATCTTCAGTCATAAATCAAGCATGAACAAATTTCATAAGGTAAAATATTGCCATGCATCTTATCAGACCACAGTGGAATAAAAATAAATATCAACACCAGCAAAATTGCCCCAAATCCCACAAAGACATGGACATTAAATAGCATGATGCTGAACAATTACTGGGTCAACACTAAAATCAAAGCAGAAATTAAAGATTCCTGGAAACCAATGAAAATGAAGAAATATCTTACCAAAATCTCTGAGATGCCATGAAAGCCATTCTGAGAGGGGAATTTATATCCCTATGAGCACACATCAAGTAAATGGAAAGAATACAAGTTGAGAACCTAACAAATCACCTGAGAGAGCTAGAAAGAGAAGACCACCAAAATCTTTAGCTTAGCTTTAGCAGAAGAACCAAAATCATCAAAATAAGAGCCCAAATACTGAACATAGAATACAAAAATATCATAGGAAACATCAACAAAACAAAAAGCTGGTTCTTTGAAAGAATTAAGAAGATTGATGGAACCCTAGCAAGAATTACTGAGAAAAAGAGAGAAAAAGCCCAAATAAACACAATCAGAAATACAAAAGATCAAATCACAACTGACCCCAAGGAAATACAAAAGACTGTCAGAGATTATTATGTACATCTACATGGAAACAAACTTGATAACCTAAATGAAATGGAGAACTTTCTGACATCACACAACCACCCAAGGTTGAAACAAGAAGATATTGAGACAATAAATAGACCATTAACAACCCAGGAAATTGACTCTGTCATAAGAAAACTACCAACACAAAAAATCCCTGGACCAGATGGCTTTCTAGCAGAATTCTATAAAACGTACAAGGAGGAGCTGAACCAATCCTGTTGAAAGTATTTCAGGCAATTGAGAAATATGGAATTCTCCCCAAAACATTTTATGAAGCTAGCATCACACTGATACCCAAACCAGGTAAAGATCCAACAAAAAAAAGAGAACTACAGGTCAGTATCCCTTATGAATATAGATGCAAAAATTCTCAACAAGATTCTAGCAAATCAAATCCAAAAACACATCACAAAAATCATCCACCGAGACCAAGTAGGCTTCATCCCCAGGATGTAGGGCTGGTTCAACATTCACAAGACCATGAATGTAATTAAATACATCAACAAATGTAAAAGCAAGAACCACATGATTATCTCATTAAATGTAGAAAAGGCTTTTGATAAAATCCAGCATCCCTTCTTGATAAAAACCCTCAAACACCTAGGTATAGAAGGAACATACCTCAAAACAGTAAGTGCCATCTACAATAAACCAACAGCTAACATTACTAAATGGACAGAAACTGGAAACATTTCCCCTGAAAACTGGAACAAGACAAGGCTGCGTACTGTCATCCTTCTTGTTCAACATTTTATTGGAAGTCCTAACTTGGGCAATTAGACAAGAGAAGGAAATCAGGAGTATCCAAATAGGAAAAGTGAAAGTTGAGTTATCCCTCTTGGTGATGATATGATCCTATACCTTGAAAATCCAAAAGAATCTGTCAAAAACCTGACTACACTGATAAAGGACTTTGGTAAATTCTCGGGGTACAAAATAAATGTGCAAAAGACAGTTGCATTCTTATACACCAACAACAAGCAGACAGAGGACCAAATAAAAAGCGCAATCTCATTCACAATAATCCCACAAAAAATTAAATACGTCAGCATATTCCTAACCAAAGAAATGAAAGACCTTTAAAATGAGAACTATAAAACACTACTCAAAGAAATCCAAATGGAAAAATATCCCATACTCATGGATAGGAAGAACCAACATTGTTAAGATGTCCCTCCTATCAAAGGTAATCTACAGATTCAATGCAATACCCATTAAGTTACGAACATCATTCTTCTCAGACCTGGAAATGACAGTAGAGAAATTCATATGGAAACATAAATGACCACGAATAGCCAAAACAATCCTTAGCAAAAGAAACAAAGCAGGAGGTATCACACCTCCAGACTTCAAACTTTACTATAAGGCAACAGTCATCAAAACAGCCTGGTACAAGAACAGGCACATAGACCAATGGAACAGGAAGCGATTCTAGAAGCAAAGCCTCAATTTCTCAACCAAGTCATCTTTGACAAAGCCTCCAACAACAACCACTAGGGAGAGGAGAACCTATTCAGTAAATGGTGCTGAGAAAACTGTCTGATCACATGCAGAAGATTGAAACAGGACCCCTACCTATCACCATACACAAAAATTAACTTGAAATGGATCAAAGACATAAACATAAAACCTCAAACTATAAGAATCTTAGAAAATGCAGGAGACACCTTAAGGAAATTGGAACTGGCAACCAATTCCTGATCAAAACCCTAAGTGTCCATATCATAAGAAATAAGTTAGACAAGTGGGACCTCATCAAAATGACGAGCTTCTACAAAGCCAAAGAAACCATCAAGAGAGCAGGGAGACAGCCCACAGAATGGGAAAAAATATTTACCAACTGTGTATCTGCCAAAGGTCAAACATCTAGGCTCTACAAGGAACTCAAAATGCACCGAAAGGAATAAAACAAACAGCCCCATTAAAAAGTGGGCAAAAGATATGAATAGACACTTCTCAAAAGAAGATATACGGGCAGCCAACAGACACATGGGAAAGTGCTCAGCCTCACTCATCATCAGAGAAATGCAAATCAAAACCACGTTGAGGTACCACCTAACCCCAGTCAGAATGGTCATCTTGAATAAAACAAACAACAGATGCTGGAAAGGATATGGAGGAAAAGGCACACTTCCCACTGCTGGTGGGAATGCAAACTAGTGCTACCTCTTTTGAAAACAGTGTGGGGATTTCTGAAAGAACTAGAAATAGACCTTCCATATGCCCAGCAATCCCCCTATTGGGAATATACCCAGAGGAACTCATTTCATTCTATAAAAAAACACCTGCGCACGCATCTTTGTTGCAGCTCTGTTCACAATAGCAAAAACATGGAACCAACCATGTTACCCATCAAAACTGAACTGAATTTTTAAAACGTGGGATATATACACAATGGAATAATGTACAGCCATAAAGAAGGACAAACATGAATTTTGCAGCAACGGGATGGATTTAGAGTCGATCATATTCAGTGATCTATCACAGAAAAAAAGAACAGAGTACCCTATGTTCTCACTCATAAGCGGACCTTGAACAATTACCATAACACTATAAGAAAGGGACTGGCAGTAGTGGGAAACGGCCCGGGGAGAGGGGATGTGATTGGCAGTTGAGGGAAGCTGCCAGGGGAGGGAGGGGCACACCTCATCAACAAGGGTACCTGTATAATGAACATTTGTATACCTAACCCTGAATTGTACCCCACATCTTTAAATAAATTTTTTAAAAAAGATATCATGGTCTGAAAGTTATTTTCCAAAGGTTCAAGTCAGTCAGGTGAAAGACTGTGTGTGTGTGTGTGTGTGTGTGTGTGTGTGTGTGTGTGTGTGTGTGTAAGAGAGAGAGAGAGACAGAAAAAAATGAAAGAAAGAGAATGAGAAAAATGTTCACAATTGGTGAATCTAAGTTAAATTCTCATTATGTTATTCGTTTTGTTTTTCTGTAATTTTGAAAATTTTGAAGTAAAATGTTGGCAGAAAAATGTGTTAATTCTTTTTTATCCAACAGTGAGCTTTGAAGAAGTTTATCCTAATAAAATAATTGAAAATATACACAAAGATGTAGGGAAAATATACTCAATACTATGAAGTCCATAAAGCTAAAAAATTAGAAGTTACCAAGATATCCAGCAGCACATGGCACTTAACTTAATAAATTTTATTAAACAAATGAGCATTTGCAGTAAGGAATAATCTGCAAATAAATTATAATATAGTAATATAATGGAACATTATGCAGACATTAAACATGCTTTACTAAATATTTAATGGCATGAGAAATGTGCATGCTATGTTAAATGAAAAAAATCACAATTTAAAACCTGTACATATGAAGTTATTTTCTAAAAATGTATTTTTTTAAACGCATGGAGAGGAAACCTAGAAGAAAATAAACTAAAAAGTGAAAAAGTGGTTGTTTCTAGTGATGGGATTTATTTTGTGTTTATAGTTTGCCTTATTTCTCAATTTTCTAAACTGAGTTTATTCTTTTTATTTTATTTTTGCAGCATCAACATCTGAAAATGCACTTGAGTTCAGCATTACAATGCCTTAGAAAGGAAGCAAAATGTATCCCGAGGATCTCTTCAGACAAATCTCTGTAAGATGACAAAGGTGAATCATAGGAACACTATGAATTCCACAAATGCTTGTTGGATTGAGTCATGATTATTTACCTTATTATGGCAAAACCACTGGCTTAAATTGAGCTGTTCTGTTCCTCTTTGTTAAGAAAATGTTTTCAAATATACTTTAATAAAAATGTGATAACACTTTCTCATTTCATATTACTCCTAGAGTTCAAGAGAAAAACATAAACTGAAACTTTCAAACCAGATGAAACAGAAAAAAACATCCAGTTGTTCTGTTTTCCAGAATTTTCTTGGCGAGTCCCTTGCTCTCTAGACAGGTTCTGTGTTGTGAGTGATAGGGAGCTCAGTAAAGGACTCCCTTCTGATTTGCATCCACCCCAGGTTGTTTCTGCGCCAGCTGGGTGACATTCAAACAGTAGACAGTCAGAACTTCTTTTCTGAAATCATGTGGCTTAAGGAAGAGAGCACAAAACAGGAGAGAAACCGTGCAAAGGCCAAGTGGAAAACACATGAAAATGTGAAGCTGTTTGCCAAAACCTTCCAGCGAGGCGGCAGCCCTGGAAGCCTGCTTCCTTGTCTCCGCAGATCAAGGCTGGGTCATCTAGCGGAAGCCCCTAGGTCTCAGATTTCAGAAAAGGCCCATTTGCACAGCTGAGGTTATTTCATTGCCTAGCAAGGGAGGGCCATGTGGGGTCATGGACACTATCCGCAGTCAGATGCTGCTTCCGATGGTGTCAGGCTTTGAGCCCAGAAGCTGAGGTCATGAGATGATGAAGCAGAGGCCAAGTGCATCTAATTTGAGGAAATTGCTCTTCAGGGAAGTGTTTGGGGTGTGTTTGCTTTGGGAGATTCCCCTTAATGAAGGATTGGATTACTAGAGTAGAGGAGAAGCTGCAGCAGCCCAGAGCGTGCTGGGCAGAGCTGGGAAGGTCAAGATCATTCTTCAGTGTCTGAGATAATCCACTGGGAGAGCCTGAGGCCTGTGGCAGGGAAGACCTGACCCGCCAGCGAGTGCACTGCAAGCATTTGATAACTGAGTGCCTCTCTCACTAATACCAATGCCATGAATTCTTTTAGGTCTTGATATTACTAAAGTGTCAGGCTGACTTGGTGTTCAAAGACAAAGGTGACACAAAAAAAAAACAGTAGCCCAGCAAGAATTTTTTCTTTAAAAAAAAATTACAAAGGCTTATTTAATTTTTGAAATAACAATTTTTACATGGGCATTTTTGAATAAAAATATTTTTCTAAGTTTTCTTTCTGAGGATTATTGTGAAGGCCTGAGGGAAACTCTTAGCCATCAAAATGTTTGTTTTGCACCTCTTTTTAATATTAACTCTACTATGGAATTCAAGTGCTGTCAGGGATTTATAATATCCTAAAATGAACAGCTGCCCTTAAATAATGCAATGGTGCTGCATAAATACTTTTATGCCTGTGAACTCAACTGAGTTAAACATTAACTCTAAAGAGTTCTACAAAACCGTGTAGTTAATAAATGATGTTACAGCTTAGTGTCGGTGCTTAGGAGCCTTTGAGAGCTTTTATCTTAATATTTTAAATTCTTAATGATCCCTCCCCCTTTCTTAATGCCATTTTAATAAATGAATCTTTTTATTCAGGGATTCCTTAACATTCTTCTCATTAGTTGAAAGGAAAGGAACTTCAATGAATGAGTGAATGCCATCTCTCTCTCTCTCTCTCTCTCTCTCTCTATGTTCAATTGAAACAGCTAGAAGTAAATTTTAGCGTAAAAATTTGGTTGATATAACCATGCTATAAGGGTGGGACATTGGCACACTTTCCCATACAAACCCTTACTGTAGTCAGCACCCTGTGAGTGTGGATGAGTATGTATGCACACACACACAGATGTACATGCATAATCATGGATGTGGGAAGCCTTGGTACACGAGAATTGATCAGGACTTCAAGAGACCATACTAGCCAACTTCTTCATTGTAGATGTAAGAAAACTGAGGCTCAGAAAAGGCAGGTAAGATGGCCAAGGTCACTAGCAGGCCCTGGGGTTGCCTCCTAGACTCTGTGTTTTTCATGTGATCGAGCAGACACTCATGAGTGTGAATATCAGCCTGTTTCCCAACCCAGAAGGGAAGCTGGGGTCGCATACCACTCAGACTGGGAGTCGAAGGGGGCGATGTTCTTCACATGGCTTTTGATGCATCTTGTTGGAAGCAGATTCCCAGAAACGGTTACCTGGCCCTGTTCTTTGGGTTTCCTAGAGCTGGTGCTGGGCTGAGGCAGAGGGGACACAGTGAATGAGGGGCAGTAGGTGCTGCTAGTCTCCTGATGTCTAGTCCTCAACGCAAGGCCCACCCATGCTTTGACAAAAGGGACTTCATAGTGGAATACGTTTGGACCATAACCCATTGTTCGACATCATGCGTTCAGCAGATCTTGGAACGAATGGCCCCTATCCACCCACGCAGTCAGGAACAGCTCAGACTGTCCCATGGGTGGCTAAAAAGAAAACCAAACCCCAAGGAAATGAAGCACAAACATTCTGTGGCTGAGATTTTCAAATATGGACCCCCTTGGGTCACCGCTCCCCATTCTACCATTCTCCTCGTGGTTGAGTAGAGCCTGCTGGCTGGCTTCATCCACGCTCCCTTGGTGGCCGCCACTGCCTCAGCTCTGTTCTTGGTTCTTATTTGACCCTGGTCTCACCAGGGTCATTGCATTCAGAGGAACTCGCCAGGAGCGTTGCCCACGCCTTCCCCTGGAGTCCACATTTGCTGATCTTGAAGGTCCATCTCAGATACCCTTGAGGGAGAGCCTGGCATGGTGCCTGGCACAAGGGTATGAACGTGCCCTACAAGAGAGAGCTTCCATCATGGATGCCAGCCCCCTTCGTTGAGGGGCATTTCCCAACAAAATGACAGGCACAGGGTTTCTGCTCCTGGTGCCACACTTGACCTGGATGAATGCATGTAAATGTCAAGACACCGGTTCGGGCTTTAAAAATTCGATCAGATGGCAGTCTGGAGTCTTATTTTATGTTGCCAGATGTAGCTGTTTTGATTTTTTTTCCTTCCTTTTCTTTTGCTGTGTGCCTTAAGACTTCAAGACACCTTAGGTCACTTAAAGCTGGCATAAGTCCTTTGTAACCTACAAATGCAGAGATAAAGCTGGACTCTTTTTCAATGGAGAAAAAAGGAGCAGCCCACCTAGCATTGAGGGGTCCTAAGACTGCTTGTAGGGCATTTGCCTTAGACATCAGGTCCGTAAGCCTGCCTCTCCTTACTTTTATGAAAGTGACAACTGTCTCATTAACTTAATGAGCCAGGCTGTGTGATTCGCTAGACTGAAATTATGAAATTCAACAATCCCCCCTGGAAACCATCAGTGACCTCTAAAACGCTGCCCACTGTTGCTTGAGGAATGGCAAGCATATGCCTGCTGTGGGTGATTTTCACTCCGCAAACGATTGCGGAATGACAGCAATTATGAGGTGCTATTAATTTTTATGAAAAGAGAAAAAATTACCTCTAATAGAAATTGTGATCCCTTTTTAAATGAAGAAAAAATGACTTGCTTATTTCAGTCAATGAAAAAGTAGCCAAAGCCATTTATTAACCAGTTGGTGGCAGTGTTTTCATTAAGAAAAGATAAAGTGATATTATTATGCACACTTTGCTTCTAATCCATTTTATCAAACGTTTAAGAGGGTGAATTTTAGGCCCTTCTCCCTCATATGCTTAAAATTCCAAAAGAATTTGGGGCTTCCAACAGGATTTGAAATTCCAATAGGGAAGAGTTTTTGATAGTTTCTGAGTTAAGTTTCTATCTCCAGGAAATTATATGAGGTAAAATTCAAACGATTGTTGTATTTTTTTTTTTTTTGAGTTGGAGTCTCACTCTGTCGCCCAGACTGGAGTGCAGTGGCCGCTCCCGGCCACCGCAGCCTCGACCTGCTGGGCTCCGGCGATCCTTCTGCCTCAGCCTTCCGAGTAGCTGGAACTACAGGAGCACGCTACCATGCCCGGTTAATTTTTGATTTGTTGTAGAGATGAGGTCTCGCCAAGTTGCCCAGGTGGGTCTCGAACCCACGGGCTCGGGCCATCCACTCACCTCAGCCTCCCAAAGGTGTGGGATTACAGGCTGAGCCACCGAGCCCGGCTGCTTGTTGTATTTTTTATTACTCGCCCTTTTGTTAAGAGTTACACAAGTGGGAAACAGCACGGCTTGGCTAGGACCATGCTTCCACTGATCGGATTACACGTTGATTTGAGCTATATGGATAAGAGGCATTTTTGACAGGTTAGCCATTCCTCTTTCTTGCATTCTATCAAAGAGGCAAAAGGAAGTTGTATTCAGCTTGCTTCTCTAAGATGATCCCATGAGTCCTTTTCTCACTCGCTCCTGCAGACAAGGAAGTTTGCCTGCAAGGGAGGGTGTCATACGTCACAGCCAAGCAGAGCTTTATTTCTGTAACACAGTCCCGTGACAACATCCTCGCCAGCATGTAAATTCCATTACGCCAAAAAGGATTGCCAATCAGGTGTGGGAATAACGCTGTCCTCCTACTGAAAGGCACCAAAAATATCCACAGCCTTGACCTCTCCATCTGGGAATATGGTTTTACTCCTTCTCCCAGGGACTGAAACCTCCCACCCGTATGTGCTGCTGGCGCCATCTGCACTGTCTCCATCTGAGACTTGGATCCTAAGCCCACACAGATGTACTCAAAGCCAGTGCCTATACCCAGCAGACTGACCCCTTGGCCCAGGAGGAAGCACTGAGCAGCCCAAAGTAATTTGTCAGTCTATATTTTCCCCTCCTTGTCTAGAACCTATGCCTTCTTACTCTCCCTGGGATAAAAATCAGGTAATTTTATGTTCAGAGCTTTATTTCCAAGGATATGTTGTTCTAATTGGCATTGCACTTAGGATGATCTTTACTAATTAGTATTGCAAAACTCCCTTGCCCTCTCCTGCTGCCCCGAGATGCAAAGCCCTCCAGACTCACGCAGATGGAAGACTGAAGTCACCTGCAGAGGGCTGCATGGCAAATTATAGGAGGATGAAACTGGCGACCTTGGATTTGCACTTTTCAGTCCATGAAAACTACTGTGTGAGAGTGAAGTGCACTTTGCTGATTTAATCATGTAGGAACGCAAAGCCTGCCCCAAGAACAGGGGCAACACAGCCAAGAGCACTAGGCCTGGAGCACTTTCCAATCACATGGTCACTCCAATCTTCACACTGGCCAACCTCATATGAGCTTGTAAAGGTGACACATTAAGCTTAAGGCTTGTAAGAAAAGCTGTCACAAAGAACGTGGTGACCAGGCTATCCGTGGGATCTGAGAAAACAGCATCCTGTAGAATTCACACAATGGCCACCAGAAGGCAGAAATCTTCCAGTGCCCTTGAATGGGACCTTAGTCAATGATCCAGGATGCTCATGTGCTTGAAGGTACTGGGGCCTGGCAGACGTTCAGCATCTGACATGCAAATAGAGTCATGGAATCTTAGCTTCAAACTTCTAGATGGCAAGCCAGGGAGCCATGGAGGGCAGAGTCGCTGTTTCCAAATACTTGAAGGGTTGTCACATCAAAGAAAGGAGTTGGCTTCAACGAGTAGCTAATTCCAGCTCAGTGTAAGGAACATTTCAAACTGCTTCTGATATTACACAAGTGAGATATTCTTATAGGTGGCATTAGAATGACTTGGGTCCAAATCTTTGCTTTCATACTTACCATCTGGATGATCTTGAGAGTGTTTATCTCCTCTGGTAATCTATTTTACCAGCTCATTCTGCTTCTCAGGGTGGTCATGGTGGCCAAGTTAGAATGCATGTCGTGGGTCCCAATTTAGACTGTAAGTGTTGTTACCTGAAGTGGTCATCATTTTTAAGAAGAAGCAGAGCCAGTGGCTACCAAGGTTATAGACAAGGCAATGCATGGGGTAATAATAGTTTAATTCATTGTTCATTGAACTGTGCTGTTCTCAGATAGTCCTCTCAAGAACTTTTTAAGGATTGTTGGAATTTTCCTCTTATAGGTAAGGAAATTGGGGCTTATAGATGTGAAGCAAATTGCCCATATGAATGGCATCCGTGAACCCTGAACCCACATACTAGGGGCAGACTCTTCGCTCCCCTTGTACTCAGCTGCTCTCCGTCTCCCATATGTCCCTTTTAGGCAAGAAAAAAACGGTGATACCCAGTGATTCTGACAAAGTCACTTGTCATGCATAATAGAATGAAGATGGTAGAACAGCGTGCACATCTTATGACAAGTCTTCATCCCTTGAAATCTATTAACTAGGAGATCAGCCGATGTTTAAAGGTTGTTTATCTATTTCTGTTCCAATAAGCATCCTGCCCCTCTCTGTACATATCAGCCAAGCCTACAAGTATATAAGACTTGAGAAGATCAAAGGACTCTCTTCTAAAAGATGTTCTTGATAGCTACAAAATTCCCCTTTAATCTGAAGTGTAAATTCTACAAACATAGCCGTGATCTCCCAAGGGCACCGTGAATGCCTGAACAGCTGGGCAAAAACAGTACTGGTGTGAATGGACTCACCTCAGACAAGTCCATCTTAGCCCAGCCTGGACTGAAAGAATTTTCCTGTGATATTCCTTTGGTTTGTTAATGAGTGGTTTTGGGCATACTGAGAGTCAGCTACACCTTACAATTTGTGTCATGAAGATAGGAGGGGAAAATAAGCCTATGCTTGCATTACAAACCAAATTGAAAAAAGAGGGAAAGAATGATAGATCAGAGAAATAACATGAAGCTGCAAATACCCTTTTTTTCTGAGCAGACAGCACTTTGGTTGATTAACACATCGTTTTGATCATTATAGGGCTCTGGACTTCGGGTAGCAGGATTTTCTCCCTTTCTTTCTTTCTTTTTGTTCTTTCTTTTTCTTTTTCTTTTTCTTTTTCACCCCTTTCCTTCCTCCCGTTACTCTTCCCTGACTCCTTTCTTTGCTTGTCAGTTATTTTTTAGTTTTATCAAACATACACACATGCATAAGTGAGAATCAGTTAACCATACAAATTTTCCTTATGAACTCCCCTCCCACCCACCATACACCCTTTCCTCCTTCCCACAGGCAACGACTCTCAACACCTTCAGCTGATTATTTTGGTGTTTGCTTTTATATCTCCCAAAATATGTTTGCAATTCTTCTTGAGTTTTCCATTTCAGGCATTATCTAGTTAAATCATAATTTTAGTGGGATCAACAGTTGTTCACATGCTGTGGCTTTGCAACACCATTCAGGGGAAGCCATATCGGTGAAGCTAAGAGTACTTGTCTTTTGTTTTCTCTAGAGTTAATAAATTTATCTCTTTCATTTGCTTACTTTTCTATGGGCTTATAATTAATCCAACCACCAAAGTTTCATTAGTGGTATAATCTCCTCTCAAGACATTCATGCACATCCAGATTTGTGTCTATTTAAACTTCCTGAAGAAGTATCTCTCAGAGCTTCCCGACCTGTTCCAGGGACGGTCAGTTGCCCTTTAAATTTGGGGCACAACTGTCCCCTGAAATTACCCTTCACCACCATCACCTGCAGGATTTCCTTCGCTTATCTTCTGTCTTTATCACATGCTTTTTTAGCCCCGTGTTACTAACTTGATCCATATTCCCTTTAGGTGTGAAGCACGTAGGTCCTAGTGTCCTGAGAGAGAGTGGCTAAGAAGTACATCTCTGAGACTATATTTGCCTGAAAATATCTTTATTCCACTCCCAAATTTATTGATAGATGACTGGGTATAGAAATCATTTCCTTCAGAATCATAAAGATCTCAGACTCATTGGATTTTAGCTGATGTTTGTGTTTTTGAGACGATTGAAGCCTTTCTGATTATTATTTCTTTTTTCTTTTTTTTTTTTTTTTTTTTTTTGAGTTGGAGTCTCACTCTGTCACCCAGACTGG